>NC_141226.1:11560000-11595000 GCF_054856515.1 Filicampus tigris
ACTTCATTGGCGAAAGCGAGTGCGTATGTTTTGTATATCCACTCGAGGATAAGATAAGCACACTTTTGTGTTGTTGTGGTTTTTTTTTTTTTAGGGGGGGGGATTTTTGTGCCCATGCGCACACGGGCACCGAATAGATCCGTTCACTTGTTTCCACGACCCGGTCGGGATAAGACCTTGTGTTTCTTCTTTTACTCTTCTTACATGGTCTCTTGTTATCGCTACCCCCTTGGACTTCTTTTACTCTTTCCATTTTGGTCCCAGTGACGTGGATTTTCCTCGGCTCGCTGCGAAGTGGAAGACGCGGAGCGGTAAAGGTGGTGGTGGTGGGGGAGAAGACATGCCAACGGCGGTGGCGACAACGAGGAGACTTCGTAAGTGCTGTGCAACCAGTTTGCTCCTTCAACTTAACTTGTGCTGGCGGTTGTTGCTGTGTGAGCTTCGGGTTTGGTTTGTGGGGTCTCACGCAGCAGTTTGGGGCAGCGAGAGGGGCTTTTGGAGAGTGTAACATTTAGCGAAGGTCAACCCCGGCGTTGACCGACCGACCGACCGAAGCGAGAGCCCAGGCTAATGGCGCTCCTGTCTCGGGCTAATTTCGCTAACTTTCTTCTCACTCCTTGTCATTATTGCGATTAAATTGAGCCTTTTGGGTGAGTTTTGACAACTCCGCCGTGAGACTAGGGTGAAAAAAATGACGGAATTTTCGCATTAATTAGTTTAATAAGCATCAGCTGGTTCATGACGTAGCCCGCTCGGGTTAAAAAAAAAAAAAAAGAATATATATATATAGGAAACGCCGCAATGGCGGAAGGTGTACCCAATGTTGTCAAAAGTGTCGTCGTTGTATGTAATAAAAGTGTGCGTGCGTGCAAGCCCGCATCCGTGACGTCACATGCAACAAGAAGATGTGGATGTGTTGCATTCTGTTGACACCTGTCAATCACCACCGCAATCCCTCCTCTTGTTTTTTTTTAATTGTGTAGTGATGCATAGATAGAAGCTCAGTGGTGATAGCCTGCAGCGCTCCTCAAGGCTGGATCCAATATGGGAAAAGAAGAGGATGAAGGAGGAGGATGAAGAGGAATGGGGGGGGGGGGCGTGGTGGTGCACACAGGAAGGTTTTAGAGCGTTGCCCGCGGTGTCTGGCAGGTTGCATGCGGAATCATCCCCATGGCCGAAACTCGGATGGTCGTTATAGCTTAGAATAGCGTTATAGTTTCTCAAAATTGCATCAGATGCATCTAAAATGGAAAAAAAGGCCTCTGCTGCATGTGTGGGATTCTGAAAGCAGGGCTGTGAGAATTAAGACTTTCAAATGGGTGACCAAAAACGTCCACTGTCTGCAAAAAGCATCGGGAGCGATTTTAGAATCACTCCGCAAGTCGCAGGTTTTTTTCATCCACTGGAGGCGGGATTCACACGGTGTGTTTCAAGTGACACAATTCCGACTTCTTTGGTCAAGTGTCACAATTTGGCTATTTATCATGATAGCATAGAGGAAAAGAAACCTGAGGAACTTTGGATATTAGGATATCTTATCTTTCAAGCCTTTCCAAATTTGACACGTGGCGGATATATTACTACTACTACTACTACTAGTAATGATAATAAGCAAAAAAGTACCAAAGGTCAGGCCAAGGTGAGCATTGTTTAGTCGTTATGGAAGAAGACGTGCCTCCCAAGCACAGGCAGTAATTTCCCGATACACGCTTTCAACAATAAGCAATACACCTACACTTACTCACGATTCAGCATTCACAATCTCACCGACTCGCAATTTCTATGTCTCACTGACAAATATCAACTGAAAAAAATCTATTGGCACTTTCTGTAACTCTGAGTCCCTAATATGATATGCAAATTGCTCCTTCTCAAAGCAAATTCATATGTTCCGCCATGTTGAAGTGAGGGGAGGTCTAATAGAAAAGTTGTGCTTTGTGCTTTGCCATTTGTGGCATCTTTAGGTAATTATAAAACTTTTTATGGGAGGTGTCAGTTGTTAATTGTCGCTGTTTGCGCCAGGGCCAATGGCTGGAATACAGTGCAAGTCTCGAAATAAGCGCAGGCGCATCACAGTTTGTGAGTCAGAATTCACAGTTTGCGCCTCGTATAAAGACACATTGAAGAGAAATACTGCCAACAGCCGTCCATTTGGCAAGCACCGTGTCGTCGCTGTAAACAACACAGACCTTGCTCTCTGGCAAAGACACCCACCAACAATCATTTTATCTTGTCTTGGGTCCTACGTGGTAATATACAGTATGTGTGTATATATATACAAACATAACGTTATACCTGCAGAGGGCTTGGTCTTAGTTAATTATGGCCAATTATGGTGGAATCAGTTGTTTGCACTTTACTCTCTGGTGCATTTGGCCAAATAATGCTGTTCAGTACCGTACAATTTTATAGGGTGGTCATCGTACAAGGATCATTTGTATGTGTTGTATTTCGAAATTCACTAGGTAAGATTTCGTGTCTTGTCAGGTGTTTTTCATGCTTGTGTCCAGTGGGGTATGATTGGCAATTGGTCTGCTAGGTTGGCTAAAATCAAGATCGAGGCACAGATGAAATCTGAAGCACATTCCTTTTTCTGTTAGCATTGTTTTTAACATTAGCATTCAGTGCCCATGGATACGCTGATACGCTGTCTTCTGTTTTGATACCAATGTGAAACAAATTACAGGTTGTTGGATTTGAAGAACAATTGTACTCCGTGTGCCCTGCTTTTTAACCTTGAGTTCCTACTAGACAAAATGCGGAATGGTGCATTGTCATTTAGATTCATGGCAGTTTTTCAAGCTGTCCTACCGCTGTGTTCTGCTGACTACATTACAAGGGCCATACGAGGCCTCAGTCTACTGTAAAACATTCCGCAGGCAGCTGGTGCTATTTGGATGTTGTTATACGGTGGTCAGATATTTCACAATGTAATCCTCCAGTGCATTGTGCCGCAGAAATGTGATTTTTTTTTTTTTCCCTCTTGATCATTTTGTTTTTTACTGTAGCAGAATGTTTGTGGGCTGTTAATAGTTGGAAATGGCTAAAAGTAGGCGTTGCGGCTCAAGATTGAGAGTAGCTGTCTAGGAATCAGGAGGTTACTTGTTTGCTTGGCAGTCTGCTGGGCATTTGCTGAATGCATGAATGCTTGTTGTTTTAAAAGAGAAACAGAAGAATTTTCAGCAACTTCTTGTTTACAGTACATATTATGCTAAGGGTCCTCGATTGGCCACTGTATTTGCAGATGTACTGTATTTATATTTGGAAGTGTCAAAATTAATTGATTAATCAACAGCTGTAGTATTTTAGTAATTTGGTATTTATTTAGAGCAATTTTTTAATCTTAAAATTGTCCAAATCCTCTGATAACAACATCCTCTCAACACTAATTATTCCCTGATTTCTGTAGTCCTTCATGAACACAATTTTTATCTATTGTGTTGCAAGCACCTGCTTTTACTTTGGAAAACACGGACCGAAACAGCAACCGAATCAGTTCCAAAACAGTTGGTGAGTACCAGAGCTGGGCATTTTACTAAAAATTTGCGGTCCGTTTATTGCCTTCTGCCTACAGCCGGGGTAACCTTCCGCTGTCCGTTATCCGCCATTTTGTCCAGCCGGAAAAAAATAGTACATATGGGCCGGTCCGCCCATGATTTTAAACAGGCTTCCGTCAGCATTTCTGACAACAAACTGCGACCAACTACCACTGAAACTTCTGTGCGTGCTCTCAATGGACCTCATTTACTAAGAATGCATGCGCACTAGTTTGTGCACAAAATATGCATACGTAATAAGTCATTCTTATGAGCATTAGGAGATTTATGATCAAGTTTTTGAATAAATAAGGCAGCAATACCTTTTTGATCTGTTCCACTACCTTGCATGGCAGCTGCCGCTGTTGATTCATTCAGCTTTGTTGGTGTTGCTGTAGTTGTACCTACTCATGGTATCAAAATGTGACCAGAAATAATGCTAATTTGACAATGTCCTAACAGAATAAATGGACCAAGTAAGTTATCTCATCATGTGTAATTTACAGCACGGCATAGCATCGAATTTCAAACAGTAACACTAGGCTAATAACCGTAGCCAACATTGTTTACCATTCTTCCAATCTGACTCTTGTCTCCACTCCACGGCCGGTCGTTTGGGCACAACACTTTCCTCATCCTGAGCATCTGGCCCGTACATGTATGGTCCAACATAATCATTCCAAAAACCTCCTCTTCATCCAACTCATCAAACACCTGGATCGCCTCAAATTCAAAATATTGCTTTCCGAGTCGATTTCTGACAGGCTTTGTACACTTTCCATGGTACACACTGCCATTGTTGTCTTGACGTGACATTTCAGTTGTCGCTCGCCAACATCTCTCACTTCGGAAAAATGATTACTTTGTTGAATATATGAAATAGAAATGATTTTTTCATGCTTTATTCTTTGAATGACGTTTAATTACTTTACTTAGATGTCATTTAGCATTTTCTGAAATTACTTCACACTTGTGCTTTAACACCACTGCCTTTTTTGTAAGCATACGACATTAAATCATAATTTGACATTTTATTTCTTTTTCACAGCCCTCATTCTCCTTTATCCAAAAAGACGTTTACATTATAGCTTCTCCCATGATTTTTTTTTTTTTTTTAAGATTTTGCAGAATCGTGGTATTATTTAGTGCTGCTCGAAAGTATTTGAATTATTTAGGTAAATCAATTCCCTAGTTTGGTTCTGAAATGAGTCTAACTAACATGAACGGTCATCTGGCTTCAGTTTGTAGACATGTTTCGCAGCCTTAACCTTTTGTCTATATCGGAGTCAAAGACTTTGAACTTGTTGCTTCCCAAATGCATCTGTTGCTCATTGACCTGAATACGCGCGTGCCACTTGTGAGCTGTTTGTGAAGGGTATTTCCTAGAAGGCTTGGCCCGGGCCGCCCGCCAGAGCATCTGCCTCGGCCTCCTCATCCGGGCTTGGCGATTTCAGGCCGGGGTGGGGCTGTGTTGGGGGAGTTGATGCTATTTATGAAGTCGATCCAACCAGCGGGCCACACGGTGAGAAACCGCCAATCATGACCTAGTCCCAGTTGGTCCTTACTGCTAAATTCTTTGTAATTTCAAGGGCCTCAGCTCTCTTTAATGAGAGGTTTTGCCTCCAGTGTGTTGGTTTGTGGTGGGTGGGATCAGCAACTTTTTCTTGGGGGTTTCGCGGGCCTGCCTCCTGGGTTCTTTGGCACGGGGAACCCAAGGCCTCTCTTTAACCAGAGGAACTGGTTGAGATTGTGTATGAAGGTGGTGATGCTTGGCGGCAGAATTAATCAAGCCTACCTACAAGCTATAGTTGAGTCCACTTGCTCCGGGCTTGTGATTTCGGCCCTTGTAGATTACTGCATAAATTATTCCGATTTTCTGCTTAGACATCAGATTATGTTGCATCTATGGGGCCGCCAGCTATTGTCCTGTTTAGCATCCCAATATACTGTAGGGGAAATGTGCTCTTCAGTAGCGTGCTCGTGGGGCTTTAACAATGCTTGCTCCTTTTACGTCAGCAGCATGGAGGCAGAGTGATTTACTGCTCTTGTCTTGGGTAATGTATGGGCTATATGACTGCTGATTGAAACCAGCTCTCCCACTTGAGACTCCACTGGTGGCATTATAAACCATTTAAACCATTTTTTTTACAGGGCACTTCTGTAATTGGGCAAAAAGTGGTAACAGACCTAAAAGTGTCTTGCGAGTGACATGTTTTTCTCCAAGCCTTACTGCGGACCGTGTGTTGTTTCTGCTGAGTGAGGTGAGCGTGGATGACATTGAGAGGTTAAGTGTTAATCAATTCTGTCTGTTTCTCATTAAAGAAGAGTTGTCCATCTGTGAGGTGGCTATTAGGCATATGGAGGAAGCGGCTTGAAGAAAAACTAGATATTATCGAGTGCTGTTGGAAGGCTTTGCTTTCTTTCCAACACCAACTTTTAACCAACACAATTTCTGCTTGATGATGGATCCGTGAACAGTGGACGTTTGTTCCACTTGTAATCAAGTTTGTTAGAGACTCTAACAAATCACCTGCAAAATCCAATCATTTATGAATTAATGTGTTGATTCATCCATATGTCACAGCGGATTAGAAAAAGGGTGAGTCATTTCAGTGGTAATATGAGAGGAATTAATCTCGTGCTAAGCAAGGCTTCCCTGAACTTGCTGACTCCATCCATTATCCATACCGCTTATCCTCACAAGGGTCGCGGGGCGTGCTGGAGCCTATCTCAGCTGTCTTGGGGCAGTAGGCGGGGGACACCCCGAATTGGTTGCCAGCCAATCGCAGGGTACACAGAGACAAACATCCGCACTCACAATCACACCTAGGGGCAATTTAGAGTGATCAATTAACCTGCCATGCACGTTTTTGGAATGTGGGAGGAAACCGGAGTACCCGGAGAAAACCCACGCAGGCACGGGGAGAACATGCAAACTCCACACAGGGAGGCCGGAGCCGGGATCGAACCCACGACCTCTGAACTGTGAGGCGGACGTGCTAATCAGTTGACCACCGTGCCGCCAACTCGCTGACTCATTTTTTTAAATTTTATTTTTTTTAACTGCCCAAATTATGAATGAATAACAGAAGCAACAGAATACAAGGGGGCTTTGATGGAGCAGCATAGCTTTAGCCAAGATCGTTAACATTTTGGCCTTCTTTTTCATATGTGACAGCGATTTTGTTGGGCTGAAAACATTAGGATTTGAAAACCGGAGGCAATGACGTCAACAGATTATGACTGTATTCACAGCTGCACCGTTTGGTCCACTTCAAACGGACCAAGGTTCGTTCCTCACGTTGGTCCGGACATTTTGTGCAGGTGCGAATACACACAAACGAATCCTGGTGCGGACCAAAGAACCGTACCGAGACCGCCTGAAAAAGTGCGGTTGGCTTCAGATCTGAATACAAACCACTGCTGATCAACTCAAACGACAAGATTCATGTGACTTTTTGGGCTTAACAAGCCACCGTAGCCCGGCATCATGGGAAATATTAGCCCATAGTGAATGTTGATCATAACTTATCATTCGTCTTTAATTTAGCCATGCCGCTGCCGACATACGCTCCTGCTGATTACTGCACACATTCGCCGACGGTGTTCTCAAGTTTAGAAACATTGTGTCGCGAAAGCTGCGTTGAATGAGCTTCTCTTGACACTCTAAATTATTTTGCAGCTGTAATAACAGCACACATATGTACAGCAAGAATGAAGCACGTAGGAATTCTATGTTTTCCTCCATTTTCATGTTTGTGTGCTGCGTGCCGCCATTGTCATTTCTGTCCAATGGGAACACCGATCGTCATACGCATCGATGTGTGTACAGAATATAGTTCACTTGTAAAGAGTACAGTGTAAATACGAGCCTCACCAAATAAGTAAATAAGTCCGCTTTTGGTCCTGACCAAACAAGCGAACCGAAGGACTTCTGGTGGGAATACACCCTTAGATAAGTGTACCTACCTTAAACTAGACCCTTGACAATATTTCCCAAAGAGGACGGTCTCTCAAAATGCTAGTTTGGTTGTAATGGTCTGTGACTACAACGCAAGAATTCAAAAAATCCGATCAAGAGGGTTCTGGAGAAATTGAGTTTTTTACTCATTCACTGCCAGACATTTTCAGACCATTTTTTACTCTAACATTTGAAAAAATATATAAATAAGTTCCTTGAATGGCTAGAAAACTGACTTAAAGCGGAAGTCAACGCAAACATATTTTTTTCAAGAATATCTTGAAGTCTGTAAGCCAGGAAATGGATGATAATGGTGTAATTTTGGCCATTCCTTTAAATGACAACAGACCTGACACACGCTAACATTTGTAAACCGAGGCAATGACATGCCAGCAAGGACTGATAGAATAATATGTTAGCAAGGTAGGCGACAGAATTTTGGGAGCCTGAAAATATTTAGCATTTGAAAACGGCGGCAATGACAGGCCACTAGACTGTAGTTGATTAAAACTCAAGTAGCGTTGCTTGAAATCGGTCTGTCTGTTTTAACCATTATTTTAAATGATAATAGTGTTTTGGTGGCTTGAAAACGCGGACATCTGAAAACTTGGGGTGATGACAAACCAATGGGCAATTACTGCTTAAAGGGTTAGCGATGTAGCTTAATGTCTGTAGCGAGTTTAGCCAAAAAATGGATTATGACGGTGTTGCTTTGACCTTTCTTTTTTTAACTGATGACAGTGTTGTGGTGGACTGCAAACGCTAACATTTTAAGAACGAAGGTGATGACATCCCAGCAGGCCATGTTAGATTCAGCGATGGCACTGTAGCTCAAAGTGGTTTTAGCTGAGAAACTGATAATGACAGTGTGTTTTTTTTGAATTGTCATTTTAAATCCCAGTGTGGCCCAAAAATGCTGTTTGAATTTGCGGATCTAATAACAACAGAAGAAAAGTGACAGGGTTGGATGGCTAACATAGACGACTAACAATGTGTGTTGTGTGCTCCCATCTTAGACACAGCCTCCAGCTACGCTTGCTTGAGCTAATAACGGCGCACAAATCCGAAATATTTGCGCGGCGATTTACACGATGCCATTTGAACAATACGTCGGTGTGCTTGTTTAGCTCAAGTGATCCCTCTTGTTTTTGACACTGTGGCATAATTGCTTGTTTTCGCTGCATTGTATAAATGGGAGGGTGCTTTTGTTTGGCGCCGTCCCGCAGAGAAACTGCTGCAGATGAGACATAACACACTATGTTCATCGTGGAATAATATGCTCTTATTGTTGTTGTTTTTTTTTGAAAGTTGAGGTTTTGCTTTCTGCCAGCCGTGTAAAATAATGATTATGGAATGAAATAATGATGATGCACAGTAATGCATAACTAAGATTTTTATGACTCATCAAAGGCCAAACATTCTCATGTCTTCAATAATTGCGAAGTCAGCAACTGGGTGCGCTCATCTTTCATGCAGATGCCAGCTTCTTTGGTTTTGTTTTGGTCCTTGGCCAGCGGCTCCTTTCAAGTTAGTGCATGATTAAATTTGCGCGCAAATAAACAGACTCTACCTGGACGGATGCTGAATATCACATAAGGTCAAACAGGCCGATGTCTTTATCAGGCACAACTTAAATGTCACACGTGCAGCCTTCATCAAATATGCAAGTGCAAATGTGATAAACACATACAGAGACACAAGCGATGCAGATTAAATGTTGTCTGCGATGAGCAATGAACCGATTGTCACACCGAGCTCCGCCGCGGATTCTCCATTTTCATTAGCAGCACGCCACATTAGCCACACCGCATAGCAAATCAATGCATCCAGACACTCCTTTCCGGCGTCTCCCTTCATCACTCACAGTTTTCTGACATTTAAAATGACCCCCAAACACGCATCATGACCATGGAGGCATTTGTGGCGTCACAGTCATCAATTACCCCTCTCAGCGATTTAAGGATTTTTCAGATAATGTTTCATGTCTGCTTGGAATGGAATGGGCATGATAATCGATTAATTGATCGTTAAGGATTTGCTCAATTGTGTGGAATTAATTGTTGATTAACGTGACTTGAGGCTTCCGCTACTTGGCTGCTACCAACAAGGCATTGTTGGTTCTGCTGGTTTGCTGTTTAAAGAAGTCGAACATGGCATCAGCTACGGAACGTTAATGAGCAACTACTACTCCTCAGGGCAGAATTATTTTTATGCACTGGTCACAACCTCTTTGAAACGGAGGGTTACTCCTTGGCTATTGGTTGTTGCGGAGGGCCACCATTTTCATACACACTTCTGAAATAACACATTCGATCAAATTACTTTTAATATAGTTTTTGTGGGATTATTATAAATAATTAATTACATCCATATATGTCGAGACAAAAATCATGATAATACTTTCCCACGATAATTAGGAAACAGAACAATATCAATATGCAACACTTGCATTTAAAAAAAAAAAAAATAAATTCTGCCAGTGTCCACATTTTCATCTGATCACTTCTACAACAATCCTGGAAAATCCACCAAGTTCAGAGCGAAAAGGGCTTTAAGTTGAGCAACATCAATCGCGCTGGATGGAGGCGGCCGCCTGACAATTTTGAACGCGGGAAAGCCCCTGTAGTTGTGGTTCATTCGCAGTCAAATTATTTCAGATTGGAACATTTGGTATGGTACAAATGTGTACTGAGTTCTCACATGGAACATATTAGATAAGAAACAGGAAGAGTAACCGCCTCACACACTTGTTACACGTCTGCTCCGTAAACAACAACAGTGCAGCTCTAGCGGATGTGATGACAAACAAAATACTTTTGTCAATACATAAAACAACTCATTTGAAAGACATCGTCCCATTGTGGATATCAGTGCAGCAAACTGAGCAAGAACATATTTTGTATTTATTTCATGCATTATTTTGTTGCATTGGGAAAATGTACTAATCACAATTTTCCATGTTTCATTTTAAAGTCTTCAAATGGCACATTTCTGTTTAAATGAAAGAAGGCAGTTTTCTTTTGCATTTTGTCCCCTTACTGTATCGTCTGTGAACTGAACAGTGACCTTTAAAATCATGAACCATGTTTTTTGAGCGTACTGTTACACTCCTAATGACTAGTAAATTACACACGCACACACCCCCCCCCACACACACACACGCAATCTCCTCATCCTCACCATTTCCAGTTATGGCCAGAATATTAAGTAGGTAGATAATGGGAGACTCAGATTGTAGTGCTCTGTCAAGTGTGCAAATCACGCTGACAGTGAAGAATTAGATTGAAGTATCAAGGAACTTTGTCAGGACTCGCTGACTGACAGCCGAAGTGAACGCTGCCTTGTCACACTTGGCAACAGGCTGACTTATTATCACTTTAATTGGCATATGAGCAAAAACATTTCTTGTTGATTGTCCAGTAGTGGCGTAGCTGATGACAGAAAAGTGCATGCCTTGCAGTCTACAGTGGCCTCCGCTGATGCAGCAGATGAAAAGGATTTTTTGGAGTGGGAGCGTTTGGCGGCGAGGAAGGGAGATGACAGCTTCCTCACAACCGGGGGCCTTGGCTTTGAGTGCCGACTGTGTCCTCCTGACAGCACTGTAATGCCGTCAGAGATCATTAGCGCTGACAGCATCGCATCATGTCACACGGCAGCTCATGGTCAGGCAATGCATCACACCGATAAAGACAGGCTTGTTTATTCCAGTCCCGCCCTGTTTACATGCAGTTCATCCATATCCTCGCTGTACGATGACAATCTTGGAAGCCTTGTTTTTAACAATATCTCCATCGACTGCCAGAATTGTCCTTCAAACACCGCTTCATAACACGCCCCCACCATTCACGTTGACTCACAAGATGGTGAAGCTCAAAACCAATCGCCATTACTTTGTCTTGGTAAACCAATAACCTTGAATGATATTTTGAGCAGATAATCAACAATAAATTTGGAAGCGTTTTGACTGAAACAAGTCTGATTGTTTAATGTGGGTCAAAATGCAGTCAATAAATTAGCCGTTAGCCTTTGAATTACGTCAATGTGTGCCAACATGAAGACCATAAAAGGGAGATTGCATCTCTTAAGTATCCATTCGTCATTGGAAGTTATAATTACTTTCATACGTGCTCGCACAGATGCTATTAGAAGTTGCCGTAAGCATTCAAATACATTGTCGCGTTTCCATTTTTTACTCAACTCAACATTTAATTTGCAAAAGCAATTTGTTTGACAAAACACACCGCAGACAACTATTATTAGACAAAAAAAAAAAAAAAGCTTTCCAATGTAGCGACACCCATAGGCTGGGATACCTGCTTCTGATTGGAGCTCATTTGGACAGATTCCCTAGTTGAGAGTTTCTCAGAGAGCATCAGAGCCCTAAAATGGCCTGTTAAGTTTTGGCCATGGGTTTTTGCCACTTTTTTGTGTGTCCTGTTATGGTGGATGGTGGATGATGTCCACAGAGTTTCTTGTTGATCTGCAAAACTGGTGTAGGGGGCTAATTTTTTCAAACTTTTCAGGGGATGTTACTGAGTGACTTTTGCCAAGAGAAGGGGTCTCATGTTTAGCTTCTCTAATATAGACATTTTCACCAGGATCCGTACTCTAGCAAAAAGCAAGTTTGTTTTCGGGCATGTTGAGGTTTCCCAAAAGGAGATTGATTCGTAAGAAGAAGAATCAATGCAGTGATTCCAATAGGCCCACATAGAAATCCTTTATAGCTTGTCAAGACGTTTCTCGTGCGTGATTCACTTAAAGCCCTTCGAATGACACAAGCGAAGACAAGTGACTCTCATAAATGTGTGTAATGCAATCATTCAGTGACCCAATTAGAGGATACTCTGTTTAGAGGTAGCTGTTCTGAAGGCTAGCTAAAAGCTCTGACCTGTATGCATCAGCCAAAGATGAATCCATTCAATTCATTTTGTTAAACCTTTGTAAGGATGTTTGGACTCTAGACCTATTCAAGTTTAAAATGGCTTTGAAAAGAGAAATTTATCATTGCCATTGTGATAAGGCTAAAATCCACAATATTAACAAGTCAGTGACCTGCCTTTATACTGTTCTATTCTTATCACTGCACAACATTAAGTAATAAACACCAGGGGTCTCACTTATCAACGCTGCGTACGCACAAAACGGGGCCTGAAAGATGTGTACGAAACTTCCTGTGCAAAGTATGTGACCTATCAAAAAAAAAAACTTGACGGGAAGTGTACAGCGGCCAGACTTATCAAAGCTGCGCGCACAAAACAGGCGTGAAAGATGCGTACGCAATGTGCTGCGTTAAGTACGTGACCCTCTCCCCCCAAAATTAAGGAGAAAAAGTGCGTACATTTACGGACGCTCTAACCTATCCGTACGCACATTTTGGGGACAGGAAAATTCAGCGATGCAGTCGGTGAGGTAGTGATTTAAAGATTATGCCTCTGACACACGCCAAGTGTTGCTTGTAATCAAACGTACATCGCGCGGATTATATTTATAGATTCAGCACTTTTTATAACTTCGTTCTATATGTTCTGTCCGTCCTTTTATAGAGACGCTGCTCATGCTTTTTAAAGTTCCCTTCTGGGATAAAGTGTATTATTTGTAAAATCACGTATTTGTTCGATGTTGTATGGCGCCCTGAGAACTGGTACCTCTTGAGGAATAAACAAAGGACACAAAACCAGTCTATTTTATCATCATTTTTGCATTTTTTGTATATTGTCAATGAAAGACTGAACAGTGCTTCAATTTTCTTGATCGTGCATCGATGACTCAAGTTGCAACAATAGGTCACACAAAAAAAAAAATAATAACTCGGGGGGGGGGGGGGGGCTTTGGATTTACTTCATTCGGACAGTTGCAAATGAATAAAAATAACAGAAGGATAACTGACGTAATTGTCTACTCTTAAAAATATTTAAATATAGTGTAACGAATTGGGTTATCTGTGTTGTGATTTGTGTTTTGCTGATCGAGTTGTTGTTTCCGAGGTTCCTGAATGCATTGCGTGACTCGCTGGATGGGAGATGTGTGCGAGTGAGGGAGGAATTAGCGGAAGGCGAGAAGGAAGAGAGATCCGTGTGTTCTTAGGACGGTGTTCTGTTTTTGCACTGTAGTTACCACAGTGGCCATGTTGGAATAATAAAAAGGGAGATACGCTGATGTCGTGTCTTTGGAAGACGTTATAATATGTTTGTTTTACACAAGTTTGCTACGTGCAACCGATGTACATGTCCGAATTAAATAAATCCAATTGATTTTTCTTTCAGTTAGCTGATGGTGTTGCTGCGCAGTCCACCTGCAGCGCGGCTACACTTGCTGGGTCGCACTCACGCGCGAGTCACTGGCTGGGAACCAAATTGCGCTGATTGCTGAGCTAAAACAACGACGCAGCCGGCACTTTTTTCTCTATTTTTTTGTAGATTTTACTGTAAAATACGCAAGTTTATGACATTTTAACCTTTTGCAATGTACACTAATTACGTAAATTGAATAGGCTTCTTTTTTCAGTGCAGCAACATTTGCATTCCCAAGTTGTGTCCCTCTGTCTGAGCGCACACCTGTGCCTGCCATCTATAATGATGGAGCAGCAATTAAGTCTCGATGGGTGGCACCATCGCAATTGTATAATTATCTCCGTTGAAGTCCAAGCACTTTGTTTTTCCTTCTGTCCTGCCGGTCGTGTTTGTTGATATTTTTTGTACAATGCCAACTTAGGCCACCAAACAAGATTCCCTTCCTTGTTTCCACCCCACTGAAAGCATTGTCGTCATAATTCATCTTTCACAAAGCATTGGCCAGCCTGGCTCATTCGTTTTCATGCACTGACCATATATGGATGGCACTGACCATATATGGATGGATTTGGCCATGTAGAGGGTGGTACATTTGGGCTCCCAAGTTCAGTGACTTATCAAGGGAAAATGTCCTACAGGTGCGTGTACGTACGCACGGTTTGATAGGTCGGATTTTTTTCGGACGCCATTTTCGGATTTTGTGCGTACCTACACTTTTAGTTTGACTCCTACGCACTCTTTGATAAGTGAGACCCCAGCACGTCAAATGAACTGGCTTTGAATGGGGTGGCCGCATGTTGACTTTGCAGGGTATTTTCTAAATACCACCTTCCATATTATAAATGACCTTGCTGTCACCCATTACATGCATATTCTTTGTGATAAGATCATTTCAAGGTGACAAAAGAAGTGTGTACCGTATTTTCCGCACTATAAGTCGCAGTTTTTTTTTTTTTTCGTAATTTGGCCGGGGTTGCGCCTTATACTCTGGAGCGACTTGTGTGAAATTATTAACATATATATTGTATCTCCTTCCTTCTCAACGTCAGCAAACAATACACCAAACAACCACAGGAGGGCGATCTAAGGCTGCATATAAACCTGCATTACATATTGACCAGAATAACATGTATAGTGTATATCATTTCACATCTTATTGTAACGCACATAAAGAAACATAAAGATAAATCCTAAAAGCTATTAAAATGCATGAATAATTTAAACGGTTAAAATCTAACATTTTGATAAATAAGTAATTAAAATAGTATGATTGACAATTTGACTGTCTATCAACATACATCTATACAAAATAGTGTACTGTTGCTTTAAGACATTGGCTGGGGTCTTGCATCAGCCACACGAGCGGGGAAGAGAACAAAGAGATAATTTCGACCGAATACATAAATACTTTTGGAGACTTGGAAACATTCTACACGGCCGGGGATTAATAAAAGACTTATTTAATCAATGTACAACCGTTATCTCACCGTAACTTTCTTGTATGCTACATGTGTGAATGTTAGCTAAATGTTACCATCGTAGCTTGGTGGAAATGATGTGTACTAAGAGCACAATCTCCTCCAAAAATGCGACTTGTACTCCAGTGCGACTTATATATGTTTTTTTTCTCCTTTATTATGCATTTTATGGCTGGTGAGACTTGTACTCCGGAGTGACTTACGGTAGCTGAAATATGGTGGAAATGTTCCTGACTGTGTGTGGAATGTTAATGGGACAGTGTGAGGTTACAGGGCAGTTTGGGCAAACATGTTTGGCTGTTTCAAAGTTAAACTGCATTTACAGTGCATTTAATCTCTACAGGCACCGGATGCACATTTTAAACAGTTTGAAACGGTTTCAAATCGGTCTTGAATTAGATGTTTCTTGGGTTGTGTGTATTGTGTGCATTTTTTTTTAACTCATCTCAATTTAAAAATTACAGGGAGGGCACTATGGACTGTCTATTCTCCAAATTGAATGTCAGGTAACAAATTTGTTTAATGACACACCACGTTTGCTAATCAGTTACTGGCTTCAGTTAGCAAACGTAACATGAGTTGAAATGCTATGTATGCTTTCCAGTATTTCCCCCCCTTTTCTGTTCCGTCTTTCTGCATTTTGATTGTTTGTATGTGCGTGCTCTGCCCAGTCTCTCATCATAAGTAGTAAGGCACTGTCTTCCTATTGGTCAATGCCGAAGAACCAATCGAAGGATGATGTTGGACATGTCACACTATGCGGCAAGACAAACAAATATTCTGACATGCCAGACTTTTGTTGTGGTGGTTGTGAAGTGTCGCAGACGCTGTGTGTGTGTGTGGGGGTGTGTGCGGGGGTGCGTGCGTGCGTGCTGTGTGTGTGTATGTGTAAATTCTATTTTAGATTTTAACCTTCTCATGCCCAGCTTCCTAGTGTCTAAGTCCAGCTTTCAAATTGCTCTTCTACTCTTCGATATGAATTTAATTCAGTAATAATAGTTAAAATCGCCAACATACAAATTATATTTAATTTTTGATATGGTGATTTATCCGACTGAAATATAAGTATGTCAAAAGTTAGTGTCTTAATTACACTTCTGAAACTATTTTTCTCATTAAATTCCAGTCGACCTTTCCTCAGTGTCGTGCTCATATACCGTACTACATTCCCTTGCACTTAAATGTAGCCATACTCATAAATATGGTGATTGGTGTCAAACATATCTCCCTGCTGTGCTAATGTGCACTTTCATGCTTTGAACATGGACTCCGGATTTTCAAGGCTGGGGTTTAAAAAGCATGAAATATGATTTGAGAACGTGTGTAGGTACCCTGCTTCATTTTATTGAGAGACTTTTATTTATGACATTCCTATTATAGGAGCAGGATGGAAGCAATACAGCGGAATGGCATTTTTGTCTCACTGGGAACAAACGGCTCGCGCCAATGTTGTCTGCATTACTGTATTCCAAAGGGTGATAGGATTAATTCATTTACAAATTACAGACACACTTTACCCTGTGAAGTATTTAATTAACAGCCAAACCCCTTGTAGTGTATCGAGCGGGAACTTTGAAGTAAAATGCCCAATTTTACTAGCACTGCAGTCCAACCTGTAATGTCTTTTGAGGAGGGGTGTTTTTAACTCAAGTGGGGAAGCACTTATTGGTTTGCAGTCTCTTAAAGAGGTAGTTGTGTAACAATATTCATCTCAAGGTACGAACATTACACTACTAACTGCCCAAAGAGTGCGTTATCACAGGGGGTAAAATCACTCAATAGCGCTCCCTGAAACTTTAGAAAAAATGTCAACCAACACCAGTTGTGAAACACAATATTTGGTGCACATGTCTATATCACTCGGATCTCAAGAAAAATTTTAAAAACCTTGACTGAAAATGAAAAGCAAGTTTGTCATTTTGGTTCAAAGAGGCCTTCTCCTGTGGATTCCAGGGCTCGTACGTTCAAACGTACAAACTCCGACTAGGAATTTGAGATGCACTTAGAGGTTCGCAGTCACCTTACAGGTAAAAATACAGAACTACATTTTACATGTACGGTGCAAATTCATTGTTTCCTGCCAATGCAAATACACTCAAAGTAAAACTTCATCTCAACTAGGTTAGGAGATGGGTAACAAAAACAGAATGACAAAATGCATTTCCCATATAAAGTGAAACATTAAAGGGCCAACACCCTCCTTTGCCGGCATTCGATCCATTCCAAATTCTTGGAAAACAGGTCATTGGGAAAGTGGAGGAAAGACACTCACCCAGTAGCATAAGCTCTTATACCAGTTCAACAGTCAGCAGGAAATTGGGTGACCATGTCTATCATAACAGGACACACAAAGTATTAATGACCAATGCATAAAACTGAGTAGGAAGTCAACCATTTTGTTTGAAGCAGTCATTACGTCAGTGGTCCCCAACTACCGGTCCATTTGGCACTGGCCCCGGGCCATAGCCCATTTGGTACCGGGCCGCACAGAGAGACACAAAGACAAAAATGAATGGTTGCTGCTCCACGAAAAGCATGTACATGTCAAAACTGGTGCGTGATGTAAAAAGGGTTGAGGACCACTGATTTGGGGGACTTTTAGTGCTTGTACTTGGATGAAGTCCGACTGAGGAATCTGCCCAAATCGGAAGCAGGTATCCTACACACATGGGCGATGTTAAAGTTTACATGGCGTCGATCTTTGATGAACCATTTTCATGAATTTGCGATTAAAAAGGAGATGCGGAAGCCCTTTCATCGCCGCTTGTAGATTTTAACATTTATACAGTGAATTCTTCTTCCTAAGAGGTGAGTGTATCTTAAGACTGATATCTCTATTCTGTTGTTGTTTTTGATGTCGCTTAAAGCCATATTGTATTGAGTAGCTGGGAGAGATGCATTTATTGCTTTTCTTCAAGACTGTTGTTGTATAATCATTAAAAAAAAGTAAAACTTCCCACCATTTTCCTGTCAAACACATAATAGATGCTGGTAAGCTTTGGTGTACATTAGAAGCATATTTTCAGAAAAAAATCTGCATTACTTTCCAATTCATCTAACATTAAGTTTGTATTTATATAAAAAAAAAAAAAGAATGGGGGGGTCGCCAGTCGACACTAATTTGCTCATTTCTCTGCCCTTTTCTGTGTGCAAATAGATAAAAAGGAAAAAAAAAAAATCTATTCAGAATACAAGCGTCTCCCGGCTTGCTCTTTTTGTTTCTTCAGCGCTTAGTGTGTAAATGTACAGCATTGCTCTACTTTTTGCTTCATTTGTTGAAACAGTACAGTATTCTGGTCTTTCATGTCTACGTGGCCCTGAGTTATTGTGTGAGGCAGACCATTTCTTTTCAAGTCATTGTTCAGACATAGGAATTTGCTTTTGCCTGCCGGGAAGAATCCAGAGGGACCTTATGGACAGCAAGGTGAGATCTATGCTGCTGCGCTTCAAAAAGGCTAATGATTCATGAGGTTGGCTCCCAACCCCCCACCCCGCCAAACTTGTCCCTGAGGCTGAAAGGAATAGCTGGCATTATCGTCTGCAAATGGGTTTGAAAATGCTCTCGGCCACGTTGACCAAGGCACTGATTTATGGCCGAGATGGGCTGATCACTTCGGTTTTCTTCACGTATTGGCTCAAATCGCTCCCGTTCGCCCCCGCCCAACCCCACCGCATGTATACAAACTCACATCAAGTGTGCCAAGTGTGTACTTACAAACCCACTCCCATACTGCAATGCTCGCAATCTATGAATCTTCAATTTAAGCTTCCTTCTGTGAGGTATTTGGAAAAGCTAGAGATAGAAAGAACCTAATTTATGATGCCGAAGTTGTTGGGTGATAGAAGTAGCTTATTTTTCTTAACATGTCAAGCCGAGGAACGAGCACTTTTCTTCCATCGTTTTTGTAGTCACTGTCTATATATAGATATGTGAGCCTTATTCTTTGTTGATTGAAGTTTCTTTCCTTTTATCTCGAGCTAAAAGAGAGTACAAGTTTCCTGAAATAGTGAAATAGTGAGGATGTGTTTCAATGAGAACAGGGAGTTCTTGTTCCGCTGCGATTTTTAAAGGGTTAGTGATGATATCATATCACTCATTTTTATCAAGACAGAAATGATCACGCTTAGGTCTGTCACGATAACGTTTTTTTTTTTACGGACGATGTATTTTCCCAAAACCTATCGTGATGAATGATAGTATTGTTGTTGTTGTTTTTTGTTTTTTTTAATACCACTGATACAGTGGTTATGTTAAAGCAAAAATAATTGAATTACATCCTTGAAGTACATTTGTGACTAAATCGAGAGGAGACAATCATTATTTCAATTATTTCAGTGAAGTATTCATACTTTAAAAAAAAAAAAAAAATTTTTAGATTTTTGTTTACTGGTGACCCGTTTGAAATTTGTAATGAAAAATATGCACCTTGGCTCAACAACAGTGGTTTTCCAACTGATGTAATCAATAGTCACCTAAATGAAAGCCCAAATAAATCTTATATAATGCATGAATAAACAGATAGCGATTTTGAGCAGGCTGTAAGCTCCCTCGAAGCACGAGCATTAAGGGAGAGATACTGAGAGACTCATTCTGCTGGTCTCACTGTCAATTGTGGCACTCGACACTGATACAGTTTAAGGTGCCGGTTGCCAATCTTTTTAAGTTGCTGCTGGACATAACAAATGTTTGCTAAAACAATGGTGCATATTTAGGAAAAAAGATGTATAAATGTAGCTAACCTAACGATTTATACCTTGTAAAAGAAAAAAAAAAAACATCCAGACTTTCAATCTTGAGACGACATAATGCCGCAGGACTCGTATTAAGTGAGGGAAGTAATGGAGTTTTACAACACTTTTCATGCAAACAATCAATCGATCAATTGATCAATCCTTTGCATAGCACTTTCCATTGCTTCACAAAACACATGATGAAAGATATAAATACACCCCTCCTATGTACCTGCAGTCTCTGAACCCCTGGTATATCCAACACACGTGTAAAGGCAGTTGCTGTGCAAAAAGATGATTACATATTTTATGGCTGATTATTGAGTCTAATGAAGAGCGAGTGAAGTTGATGCTCAAAAGAGATAATATATAGTATTTGATCTCGAGCTATTTTCAACACTTTAAAGTGGAAGTCAACCCAAACATATTTTTTTCAAGAATATGTTCCCAGCAGGCCCACTAGTTGAAACGTGGCATTCTGATTAATTTTGCATTGGTGGAATATAAGTTAAGCAGCAAAATGCACTCGTTTTTAGCATTCTCTGGGGGCGGCCATTTTGTCTTCTGTCGACTGAAAATGACATCACAACTGCTCACAACGACCAATCATGGCTGACCTGTTTTCTGAGGCTGGGCCGTGATTGGTCAACGGTAGTCAGAATGTCGCGATATTTTCCGCCATTCCATTGACATGGAAACCATTATGAAAAAAAAAAAAAAATTCTCAAGTTTTCGTCTTTCTCCAAAACTCTAATTACTTTTTTCTTGAGCTGCTTGGTCATTTGGCCAGCAAATACATTCTGCCTGCAATATTTGACTGGATTACTAATTGATAGTGTAAAATTGACACTTGAACAAGCTTGACTCGCTTCAAGTGCTTTAAATGTCTTTTGTCACACATTGACAAACTGGGAAAATGAATTCACTCAGCTTCTATCAAGAGTTGTTTTTTAACACCACTTTTCCATTCAGACTTACTGTCTGAGCAACTTGGCTAGTTTCTTAGTGTTGCACACAATCTTTCCCGCTGACACAAGCTCGTTGGCCTTGTAATTAAGTGAACAGCAATTGCCGTTACACAGGAAATACTATAAACAGCAACGAAAACAACTTAACAAGTATTGTATTTAATGTTTGTTAATTTCACATTACAAGTTTATCCATCTACGAGTTCCTGGGTAGAGTCTAGAAAAAGTAATGAAGCTGGCTTGACTTTAGAGCATTGCTGCACCCCGGCATGCTCTTATGATTTTAATGTTGGCCAAGGCATACACGATTTCCTGAATCTGCCCTGTGAGGCATTTTTTTTTTTTTGCTTTACTCGCCAAGCACTTTGCAGACATGGAGCAAAAACTGGCCCAAGGCCGTTGGCCAGTTTACTTGCATGTTTACGTTGATTGACACAGGCCCCTGTGGGTCATGTCCACGTGCGGAAGCAGCTTCTGGTTTTCACGTCCGACGTGCCCTTGCGCCTGATTGCGGTTGCGCCCTTTCTCGCCAAAACTGCAGGTCCTTGCACAGCCCGTGAGGCAGGAAAAGTTTGAATGCATACACAAACTGAATTTGACTGAATATGTCAAGCGTTTAAAATTCAAGGCGACAGCGTGTGTTTCAGCCAACATCACCTGTTTCTAGTGCCAAAGTCCTGCAAATCGCCACCCACCCCTTTTTGCTTTAGAACGTCTTATAGTCTTGTCTCACCACTGTTGCAGGAGCTCGCCCCTCTATTGAGCCACCCGAAGCCTGTTGAGGTTTCAGCAGCAGTTGCTTTGGGTTTTAAGGAGTGAGTGATCAAATTTGTTTATGCCTCTGAGGTCTCTGCATGTTACCTTAGAGCGGCTATCATCTTATCGTCTTCTATCGCTTCACTGCTCATCAGCATCTGAAAATCTCCTTTTCAAACTTGGATGTTAATTTGTATTTCAACTATGTATAAACAAGTGGATTATTGCAAATGTTACACGACAGACAGATCTTTATCCGGTAGCTCGGCTCGACTCGGTGAGCTTCCCGTTTGAGAAATCAGCGAGTTGCTCACACACTAAATCTTTAAGTCCGTAAGTCGAATTTGTAAGTATGTTGAAAACAATTCAAGCGAGTTGAGCTTGTTCAGTATTTGTTCAGGTCTGTTATCAACTATTGCCGGTTGTACTTGATGCTTAGGTGTACAAAAGGTGTTGGATTAAGAAGAGGCAATTAGCACAACAGATTAACCATTAATTGCAAACTTTTGATTTTTTTTTTTGTGTGAAAAGATCTGTGATAAGCTCTGAAAATGCTTGACTGTGAAAACAAATGAGTCCCAATCAATGTTGCACCATGGGACTCTTACAATGAGATACTGGATAACACGTCTACAATCAAGTGTACATTTACTATGACAAGACGACACTAGTGATTTAATAGTTTATTGATTAATTGATAAGTCAAAAAATATCTCCTGGGCTGCCTTACTCCATGTTCTCTCGCACTTTCATTGGGCGGAATTTTTGTGCCTCACTCCAAAACCATGCCTTTTTGCGAAACACGTTTGTTGAGCCGTTAATATTGTATGTCTAAGAGAGCAAGCCATTTTCAACACCTTTAGCGAGGTGTAATTGTCTTTATTTTGTGTAATACACATTGAAATTTTTGAAACACAATCCACATTGTGTAAAACTGTCTAATGACAGTTAGAATGACCAACTGACTAATAGTGTCAATTTGTGGGGAAAAAAGAAAAACTTTGGGCATAGGAGTTATTTGCCCAACGAGTGACTTCTGTCTTATGTGGTTACTAGCTTATTTTCTCGATTTGATTACTTTACGGTTTACTGTGCTGTTAAACTGTCAGAAACTTTCAGACAGAATGAATTAGCATTTCAAATCATTATCATCTTTTACTTATGTATTTAGTGTTTGAACAAATAATAGAGAAGAGCATCCATCCATCCATCCATCCATCCATCATCCGAACTGCTTATCCTCACGAGATCTGACGAATCAACCACCACATTACTATTTATACTTCCTAATGCAATGCTATAATACAGGCAGCGAATAAAGTTGAAATGGGAGGAGAACGCTGTCTTGGAAAAGGTGCCTGACAAAAAAAAGAACATTTTAACATTTCAGCCAGTGTATTGCTGCAATGGCAAACACTTGTTGCCAACACAATTTCTCAAAACGCTTTGATTCATGGAAAACCCATTTTGGTGGCCTCGAGAGAATATTTTCAATGAAAATGTAATACCGTATTGATCGAGTGCATTCATCCTTTTATACTGTACGCCGAATGTTGAATTAAAATGCTTCTCAAAAGTGATGGAAATGGAGGAATAGTCACATCTTGCCCATTCATTAAAAAAAAAACACACATACAAACACACACGATTGGGTTTGAAGTGAAGCAAAGCAAAAGTACCTGCTGTGAATCTGACCCAAAGGCATTTAATAAAAACTGTGTTGTCCATCAATGATGTGAAGAAGTCTTTACATGTACGTCTGTTTGTTTTACTTTCATAGGGGCCAATCGAGAATGCTCCGCCCCCTCTGTGCTGATACCTACGCTCCGCCCCTGGTTGACACGGCCGCTACAACTTACAGAAACATTTGCCTTTTTAGTTTAAAATAGCTTACTTTAACCACCAGGATCCCGCACCGTATCTTTGCCATCGGTAGAAACCATGATGTTTTTTCATTTTTGGTCCAATTTGAATTCCATCCGTGTTATGTCGTACCAGCTAGCTTGTGCTAAACTCACCTGGGGAAGTTCACCTCTCAGGTCCGGTATCCATGTTTGCAAGCTCCCTTCGTGTTTTGCCATGAAAGCAGAAGTGGCCAATAGCGAAGTAACGGCACAGCCGTTGGTACTCTGCCGAGTTGGACTTCACTGACCGTACTGCTTAACAGTTTATTTAATGCGTGTTAGCTGGCTAAATATTCTCACACACTTCCGGAGTCTTGCTTGAAGAGAATGCCCATTTCCTTCACGCTACACATGCACACTTCCCATACATGCATCACACACACATTGAATTGCCATTCAGTCTGTGCGACTATGCGACAATCTTAAATCAATTGTTCTGATTTGAATTTGAAAATTTAGATTCAGCGTTCTTTTTTTTATGGCCAATCGGCATCTCAGTTCGAGTCACCATTGATTCGTGCACATCCCTACTAATATGCAACAGCCAACCAAATTTATGCAATATTTAGCCAACACTCTTAATCTTCATGATATTAATAAGTCCAGACAGAGTACAGTATTACTGTGGTATTGTGGAGAAAAAAAAAATTACTGTGAAAAGTGCCAGGAATGTGTCAGGATAAATCATAAATACACTTAATGTAACTGAATGCAAAATGCATGATACTCAAATGTTTTAATCTTTTTTTTTTTTTTTAACCACCAACAGCTCTTTCCAAGTGGTTGAAGTAATAAGGAAATTAAAAAAAACATTCAGTTGTCTTATTGAACTGACAATGTAAAAATCCAGTGTAACAACTGGAAAACAATGTTCAGTTTTATGTCCTTCAACTTTGAAGTGACAACGTATACATATTTGGACAAGAATGTAGGAATTAATTTTGTCTTTCAAGTTACAACAAACAAACCAACAAACAACAACATATGATGAACTTCATACAGGTTAGGGGCTCACATGTTAAGGCCCATGCGCTTTTCTTATGCAATCACAAATCTTGAAAACAAACAAAAAGAAGCTGCATGATTCACTCATACACAGTTTTCACTTTTCAGACCAGCCCACTCAATAGCGCCAATGTATTTTTTCAGAGTTGTTGTTTCATACCGTTGCATGCAATGGCATTATTGTGAGAACTTTGAAACTGCAATACAGCGGTATTTACAATACCGTTACATCCCCAGTGTGCAACACTAGGATTTAGGATATATGTTGGCACACCTCGCAATAGAAGGGCGTGGATTAAGCAGTTTCTCATTTGAATGAAATATGAACCCCCCCCCCCCCCCCCCCACCCCGCATTAAAAAAAATAATAATAATAATTCAAGGCATCTCGGAGCTGTTTTAAATTAATTTAATTAAAATGTCTGCTTCACATTTATGCAAAACAAATCTTGAATAGTGCCAAAAGTGAAGACTCCACACAAATAACATGGGACATACCTTGTGGCTAACAGAATTAAGATGTCCAAATTCTCAAATCAATAATCTGGTCTCTTAGTCAATAATCCCAAACACTCAGAAATTCCTGAGAGCACACCATTAATTATTAGATAAGCAAAGTTAATTTGCCTGAGTATGCATATTCATGGCAGCCTTTTCCCGAAACACTGAGGCTCATTTACATTTCAAGCAGCACGTCGCGGTCAAGGACTGTGTGTACCACGAGGCGTTGGAGCATTCCAATGAGTTCTCGTTTTGAGTGGAGGAGTAAGACTTGGACCTGCACTTGGAGTTTAGACACAGGAAGTTCTGCAGTGCGTTAAGCCTGTTGTTACTCTTGTTAAAACGCAAAACAAATTTTAACTTAATGATACATTGCAAACATCTGGAATGCTCTTTCTCCCACTGCTTACTCCTGAACCACCTGTTGCGTTATGCATTTCTTGGTGAAAAGTAGACAATTGCTTTTTCCCCCTCAATTAAATAATTCCCAGTTGTCTTACCAAAATGTATGATGGTCAAAATGCACAAAGGGTAAAGGATGACACCCCACTTTGAGGAGGCAGTTTTGTTTCATGCTAATGAACCACGCTTTTACAATGCCTCGTAAGTTTTACGTTACCATAACAGTTGTGTGTGTTTTCATTCGTGCTTCTGTGTAGTCAGCGGCTGACTCCACTGTTGCTTGAAAATGGCGAATCTTCACCCAGCATATTTAACAAGTCATGGGCAGAGAAATTCAGTGTGCAAAGGGCTATTATTAAAATAATTGAGTTGTGACGGTGACAAATTAGCCCATTATGTGTCACATATCAGAAGCTATCGCTGATGACTTTTACCTTATGCTAATCTGTTCTGAAACTGCTTTCCTGTTTACCTTTTAGCTTAGTGGTTCCAATGGCTGCTTGAAATTACGGGTTTTCACCTAGTTTAGCTAAATTATGGGAGGAGAAACTTGGTGAGTGGGCCGATATGCAGATTAGCTGAGTGGTGACATCATTCACATAATTTACATAATACAATTTGACAGTCTTTGAAACAGCTCGCCCACAGACACAAATAAGAGAGATGCTGTTGACAAAAGATTGACTTGGTTGTTTAAATTCACACTCAATGGGTGGATAATCACTGCAGGGACCCAACTATTTGTATAAAAGTTACAAAAAGTCAATTTTCCACAATACGCCACTTTAATTGGGGACATCGGCCTCGATGTGGAAGACTTTCAGAATAACAGCCTATATAACATTGCCTAATGTGGCGGCAGGTTTATCAGGACCAGCTTGCCAGTTGTCTCGCGCGACAGACATTCTTGTCGAAAATGTTTGCCTCGAGTAAATATTTGGCAAATACATGTCCATGGAACTCATGCAGCATGTGTTTTGTTGTTGCACACGAGTCAGGCCAAATACTTATTACCAGCGCAACATGTGTTTTAATGACTGCTTGTTAAGTGCAGCTTTCCCTTGGCTTTAAGCCAGGAAAATTTATTATTATTATTATTATTTATTTTCATTTTTTTTAAATACCACTCAAATATTCTCCGAACACCAAAGAGGCTACTGTCCATCCATCTTGCTTCAAACCTTAATTTTTTCCCCCTGACCTGACCTGACCTGACCTGACAATAACGTTTCGGTGCTAGTAATTATTGTACATGTTTTGATGCGTGATTAATGCAGGATTTCAATGTAGTTTTGGTAAGTGAAAACGTTGTGTGCGAGCATCCTCTGATTGCTCGCCGTTCTCATCGCTGGTGCTGCCAAATAACCCTGGGCAACAGAATGTTCAATTCTTTTGTTGCTTCCTTTTCGCTCCTGCATCTTTCATAAGTGCGGCCACACTGCTGCGTGTGCTGTGTACTGCAGTGGTGAACGTCATTCGGCAGTGTGAGCGCTGACACTTGGTGCAGCATGCGGTGCCCTTGTGTACGCTCGGAAAACGCCTACATATTATACTGTGCATACCGTCGGTTCACAGTAGAGGTTAAAGGTTAGAGGAATTATTTAAAGCATTGGCTTCATAGTAGGGGTAGGCATTCAAACACATTTCCTTGATTAATCAGTATTTTTATGAGGTGAGTTGAGCAGGATTATGCTGCCTGGGTGAGTTGTGCCGTAGCATTCAATGTAGCTCACCTTCCCATATAGCTCATGTTGGACTTGTTTGGACACCAAACTAGTTAATTAAATAACAGTGCCTCTAGGTTCACACCTTTTTTTTCAAATGCTTCAAAAAGTGATGAATTAACAAATTGGTACAATCAACAACATTCATATCAATTGCACTCAATTGTGTCACCATGTTCATGAATCAAAAGCCGTGTCTGCACCCCATTTTGCCTCAATTTCTTCAAATAATTCCACACAACGGTATTCTTAATCCATTACTTTCCATAGTTGACATGATTGTTCTCTTCTTTTGAGAGTGAGTCAAAAGCCCCTTTGGGAGCACCTCTTTTTGCCTACATTGCTTCACAACATGATTCATCAACAACTCCACACAATTGTCTGAATTTTTAACAAGCAGCTTGCCTCCCATAGCTGAAGTCCCGTTGTTGTTATTAAACATCAGACTGGTTGTCAGCTCCAACATAAAGCCTTTTTGTCAGGCCACCATGGGCTAAGTTGTGGTGGCCCTGCCAGAACTGGCACTGAGTCTGATTTAAAACGATATTTCTGAAATGTCTAATTATATCTAGTCGTACCCGTGGATGAACTACTGAAGTATGTAGACTCAGTGGTCAAAATGTGCATGAGTACATACTTTGAGCGCATACTTTGACAGTCAATGGTGGAGAAGGAATGTGCACACCGCGGGTAAAAAGAGCAAAGATGATTGATCAATTGAAGTGTATATAATTCTAAATATTGAATATGAGATATTTAAAAAAAAAAAAGCAAAAATGTGTTGATTTCATTTATTTATTTAAATGTGTACTGGTGGCCCAATCGGGCCAGCATCAGTGAACTTCGGGTGGTCCGACACGGGTCACAGGTTGGCCCTGGGCCATCGGGCCACTATTAACGTTGGATAACTGCAGTGAATCAACAACATTTCTGGGTGCACCCTATTTTACTTCAGTTGCCTCAAGACATGATCAAGCAACAGCCAGTTGGTTCACACAATCAACACAATTTAGAACAAGAGATGATTATTTTGCATAAATGTTGTCCAGTGTTGAGTGCACCCCATTTTGCTTCAGTTGTTTCTAGACATAAATACATCACTGTCAATTTCTCACAATCAGCCTAATATATTGATTGATAATAATTGATTACTTCCCATAGCTGACATCATGTTCAACATCTTTAGACAGCAAATTAGTACATACTGAAGTGACAGTGTTTCTGTAATTACAGCCAAGTATTCCTTCAAGACATGACTAATCAACAATCCATTCCACATAATTGACAGAATTCTTTTCAGACAATGAATAATTCCTTCCCACAGCTGATGTCATGTTGTTCTTAGGCAGGAAACTAGTTGATGAAACAACCCCTCTGAGAGCACCCCAATTTTGCTTCACTTGCTTCAACGCACAATTCTTAACAATTGATCATTGCTTCCCGAGTTCCCATACATCATATTGTCCTTCTTTTGGCATAAAACTAGTTGAAACTGAATCGACAGCATTTCTGTGGTTGGAGCAAAGTTTTTTTTTTTCATGACAGGATTAATCAATATCCGATCCCATGCAATCAACAGAACTTTTAACAGTTAAGGGATTATTACTTCCCATAGCTGACATGTTGTTCTTCGAAAGCAAACTAGTTGAGTGAACAAACAGCACCTCCGGGCACTCGATTTTGCATCATTTGCTTGAAGGCAGGTTGAATGAATAATTTCACACAATCGAAAGAATTTGTGACACTGTGTCGATTATTACTTCCCCTATCTGACATCATGTTGGTTCTCCTGAGACAGCAAACTAGTTAGGGCTAAATAGACGATGCCTGTACTGGTTGCCAAGTATTTTTTCAAGACGTCATTAATCGCAAATCAATTGCACACAACCGGGAGCATAGAAAGCCATAAAATGAAACTGTTCCTCTTTGGATTGCAGTGTTATTGAGTGACCGAAATCTCGGGGGTCCGTGCTGGATTTTTCTGAAGAGAAAGCAATAGAATGGCAACGCTGTAGTGTTCTGTTTTGAGGTGCCCCCCCCACCCCCCTCCTTTGGTGCACTGCTACAATGCGATCATGCGCCTCTTCGCATTAACAACAAGCAGAAGCAGCCGCCTGAATGTGCAATGCAGGAGGCGGCTGCTGCTGTGTGCGACACGCCGAGAGGCGGGAGAGAGCCGGTGCACGGGACTTGATCCTTCCGCACATGTCAATAAAACTGACAGCAAGGATGAGGATTATTCCTTTTCCTGGCAGTTTGGCCTGTAAACGACTTCCTTGAGTGTCTGTTGTGTACTTTACATTGAGGATTAGCGCCACCAGCTGTGACTCACTGTCAGCTGACATAAACCTGCAGTCCTTACCTCCGTATACTGAAATGATGTATGGTAAAGGTGCACTTTTGTAGAATAGGATTCTATCCATATAGCAATTTCTGTGTATGGCTTATCCCGTTCAGGGTCACAGTGGAGGGTGGTCGGAACCCAAAAGTTTCTATAGTGATTTATGGGCTTTTTTTGTGATTAGATTTACGACAAATTGCCCCGCCCCTTTCTGGGGCGTGGCTTATGTTATGTTTTCGGTCTCAGCGGTCTACGCCGGGGGGGAGGCAAGGTGGTAATATTGCTCGCTTTGTCAGTTCTGTTGTCTAAAACAGCGACCGAACGCCACCAAGATGCAAATGCACATTACTCTACTCTTGTCCACTTCAACCTGTGAAAGTATAAAAGTGTTCTGCACAATAGTTTGGATTCATTGACATAAAACGTGATCTCATCATCACCTCCACAAAATCAAAAATACTGTGGCGATTGCTCCTCCACTTTCACAAGCTGAAGCGGACAAGAGCATGAATGCGCACACGAACTCCGACTGGTTATATTTCGGACATTTAGCTGCGCTAAACTCGTGTCAACTCCCAGGAGGGAGACGGCGGCCTGCAGCGAGCAGCAGGGCAGGCAGATTGGAGCTTTACGCCCCCCTCTTCCCGTAGGATAATAGGACGGCAAATAGCAACATTTAGCTTCAGGTCATTAAAACAAACAACAACAACATTAGCTCCTTACTCTGCGTCCAGCCTGTGTCGATCTTCATGTCACGGGGTTGCCTCTCCAGCAGTCGCCAAGACACCGCTTGCAGCCGCCAGAGAGTGAGTTAAGCCCTCATCGAACAAGCGTCAATGTTCAGCGAACAAAAAGTTCCAGCGAGGCTGATTCCACAACCGAGTGTGGCCGCATCGGAACGCACCTTTTCGGCTGTTTACGTTTCAAATTGGACAGAGTGTTGTCGGTCGGGAAAATGGGGCCATTCCTCATCCAAATAAATGTGCACGTCTCATTTCCACTTCAGTCTTTGTAAATATCCTGACTGGTGTTTAATGCCTCGCCAGTCCTAACCGTGATCAGCAAAGAAGCAGTGTTTTTTTTGTTGTTGTTTTTTTAAGCAAAGCAGCAGTGTGCACTGGTCCCAGCCTAAATCTATGTAGCTCTGCTCACTGACCAATCATGGCTCAGCTTGCTAATGTCACATGACCAAACTTAAAAATACGTTATATGCGATAGAGCTCTATCAACTCATTTGCTGCCATTGACGAATGTACTTGTCTTTTCACAGCCCAGCCATTCAATCCCAGGAATTTATTTATATATTTTTCAAAATCTTTCAAACGTTAGTGTAAAAGAGGGTCTGAAAATGTCTGGCAGTGAATGAGTTAATAGGCTATAACTCATTTTTCACAAATTAACAAGAATCTATGCCATTAAGTTTTGCCTTTCTGTATCCCTATAGCGTTGGTGTGTAAATATTGGTTATTGGAAGAAATATCACTCCCCAAAGGCGATGCTGATTTCATTAACATGTCAATGGCATTTTACATGGACAAAAGCATTAGTACTGGTGATCTTTCTAAACTCAAACATGCCTTATACCAAAATACAATTTGATTATGTTTGTTTTGTGTTTAGTGTTACAGTAAATTCCTTCTGGTCTGTCATCAAACAGATTAAAACACCCTCGGGGTGCAACCCACACACGTTTTGAAAATGTGTTGCAGTTTCACTCCGAGTCGCAGGGTGTGTCTATGGCTTATATTAGCTCGGACACCACAGGGTGGAATTTCCTCTCCCTTTTCTGGCCAGTTCCGGTCTGCATTTTTACTGCCGAGCAACAAACAAAGTGACAGCCACAGCAATGGATATCGTGCCTGCTAGAACAAAGGTGACCTAGATGACTAGGCAATGCATTTAACGGTATTGCAAAATCGATCAGGATGGTGGTGGCGACGGTGGCTGAACTAGTTTGCTTCGAAGCAGCAACAAGCTGCAGATCCTCTCCTCCGTGGTGACAAATGAATTCCCCTTAAAGAACCGAGCCGGGGAAAACTGTTTGTTATCACAACATGTGACATAACGGACCAATCACGAAAGAGAATGCGGGCGGCGTCGAACACACGGCAACAATTTCTGACGTGGCATGTGCTTCAGACGTGTCGCAGACCTGCCGCGCAGAACAACACGTCGGTCACGTGATGCAATGCAGCAGTTGTTGCCTGCGCGTATGTGGGAGTACAAAGAAGCTTTCAGGGGGCTTTTACAACATCGGGAACTAGCAAACACTCCGTACCGTTCGGCACATTAATTGTTTTCTTTGATTCTATTGTTTTTATGATTGGGAGGAGCCAAAATCAAAATCACGATTACATTTCAATTAATTGCCCAGGCCTAGTAAAAAGAGAATGTGTGTCATGATCCTGAGAAATTCACACAGTTCAGGGAGTGAATGACAAATGCCATGAAAAAAAAACATGGGGTGAATTAGCATAATTTATGGCACGGTTTCTGGAAAAAAGTCAGTCAATCATTCTTGTTTTTGTTGTTTTATAGATTGAGAAGCCACAAAAGCCCCCCGAAATACTAGCTTTCAAAGTAACCGTACTGCTTGACATGCTTCTTTTCACAAAAAAGCTTGTGTTCTCTGCTCTTTGCTCAGAAACTGGTGTTTTTGGTGAAACCAGCCGATGTTCTACTGCTGATCACTAAAGAATGGAAAAGGTAGAAACAAGCTTTTTTTCTGGTGGATTTGAAAATGGCTGGTAGTGAATGAGTTAAGAGATCTCGAAGGAAACTCTGGTATCCACTTGTAGAAATCGCTGTTCCCAAATACATACCTCCTTTTTCTTCTTAACCTTTCATCTTAACCCTATTCAGGGCTCACCACAGCGAATCGTCCTCTTCCAATTCTGCCTGTCCTCTGCATCTTCTCCTGTTAGTTGCAAATCTTCCCCACCACATCCATAAATCTCCTCTCAGGTTTTTCCATTTACAGAATTCTTCTACCAATATAGCCACTGTTCCTTCTCTGCAAGTACAGCCCATTTCAATCTGGCCTTTCGTCCTGTCTCCCCCAACCTTCCATCTTATGCTGTCCTTCATATGAGCTCATTCCTGATCGAGGTCCTCTCTTGTCACTCCCAAATGGTCAACCATAACTCCAAAGCCAGACCGATTCACAGGTTGACTTTGACCACGCCAATCATGGGAGAGCCACTAATACTTAGGCATAGCAAAAAGAAAAAAGTCCTCATTTATTTATTTTTTGGGAGTTGCACGCTTAACTTCAGAAGTCAGTAAGGACTTTGTTGTGACAGCCCTGCTGGTTCCCGCATGGGAAATTGGCTCAGACAAGACATTCTGCTGCCAAGCAATATTATCGATAAATAATCCATATTCATATATCGCAGTGAAACCTGGTGAAAGGTTGTAAACCATGTTGCCTTGGGGTGAACTGAGTCTGGCAGGCATATGACAAACATCCCAGCACACAGATGCTAAATAGTTACATTGTAACTTGGGCCAGCAGTTAAAAAAAAACAAAAAAAAACCTCCCCATCCCCACCGTATCCCATCCTAAATCATGTTCCGGAAAAATGGATGCAGAATCCAACAAACCTCATGAATAGCCATTCTATGTCAGTTTTGATGTTGCCGCTGATTACATTCGCTGAGAGATGTTACAGGATTTACTCATGAATACAAATTGGGCTGCAAGGCCATTTTAATATTATGGCATAGTTGAAAATAATATTTTTTTCCTCACGGTTTTTAGCTGAATTATTCATTCAGTTAAAGGGCCGCTAAGGGATTTTCCCAGGGAGTTTCCCCGAAAGGCTTTCACTAAATCCCTTAAAAAAAAACAAAAAAAAGTGCACGGAACAGCAAAATAACTAATATGGAAAATCAAGCCAGTTAATGTTCATTCTACACACAGATGATACAGTACATGTAACGAAGGGAGGCTGGGTATTACTGTTTATGTTACTTTATGAAATGAAATAATAAAAAATAGCTTTTCTTTTTAAGATCAGTTTTTAACTTTAAATGGGATTACTCATGGCAGCATGGTGACCTAGTAGTGAGCATGTTTGCCTCACATGAAAGGTTTTAGGTTCATGAGTCTATATCTGCTCTGCGATTGACTGGCAATGAGTCCAGGGTGTGCCCTGCCTCTTGCCCAAAATCGGATGGGATAAACTCCAGAACACCTGTGACCCTAAAGAGGATAAATTCAAATGGAGGTCATTTATTGCAGGGCGGTTACGTTCCAGAACCCCCGGCAATAGGTGAAAATCTACAAACTATTGACCATATAGTGTAATATTTACAAATATTCTCAAACTTTATGTACAGTAATAACAATACAAATGCATGTTAGATGGATTATTGTTTTCCAATTGGGGTCGCCATCCTAAAGTTTCATACTATAGTGTCTCTGACTTTGAATGTGTGTGGCTTTAAAAGGTGAGTTAGCCTCTCGCGAACAAGAGAGTAGAGTTTGCGTTTGTTTCCTCAGGATAGCATCTTAGCTGGCTAACCGTAAGCGAGTCTGCGTGTTGAGTGCCTCTGGGTGTCAATTGTGGCCATGCAGCTAGTGTATTAATGTGCTTGTTGTGTGTTTATTTTGTTACTGTTCGTTCATTAAAGCGATTGAAAGTGCACCAGTGGCTATGTCTATCCTTCACCACCTGCAGAGACATTACAATTTGTTCGAACAAATGGCAGTAGGCTATGTTAACTTTGCTAATAACTTTTACTTTACCATACACATCAAATTGTGTAAAGCTTTGCAGTTAGACTTTATCCTCATATTTTTAAGTGTGATAATGATCCCTGACTTTGGACATTTTCTGTCTTTTACGCACTCTTTCAAATTGTTTTATGCTTATTATTGTGTGAGGCTGCAATAACAGTCCGTATGGAAAAATGATCACCATAAAATCCACAAGGTAGTGAAAAATGAATGTATAAAATTTGATATGTATGATTTCAAAATCTGCCATACCTGCGAAAACCAGAAAACGTGAACCCTAATATGGCAAGGGACGACTGCATATTATTACTCAACGGCAGAGTACCAGGCGTCTATTTGGGGGCGTTTATTTGCTACTGTGTGCAGAGAGCAGCACTGTCATTCAACTCTCTTTGTAAATGTCATCTGAACAGATGCCATGTCTACTGTTGTGATAAAGGTGTGTACTGCGACATGGTGACATATGCCACTTGTGGCCAAGCCTGTTGTGGAAATGTTTACCTTCATCTTAACAGGTGAAATCGCAGCGACTGTGTTTAATGCATGTACGGGCGCTTTGGCTAGCTCTATCTGAAAGGGACGGACTGAATAAATGCGGGTTCTGCCTGGTAGGGTGGCTGAGTCACTGTAGTTTAACATTGGTATGGAAAACAGAAGTATAGA
>NC_141226.1:11600000-11620000 GCF_054856515.1 Filicampus tigris
CTATTCGAGTGCAATATTACAAAACTGCATTTCTCATCGGCAATGTCCTTTTTTTTGAACTCACGACCTTGAAATCTGAAACGTCATCACTTTGTGTGAGAACAGTTAATGACCCGTCATATTTGCTGTAATACTGCCCATTCACTGATGTTTTTAGAAGGTCATTAATAGTTTGGTTATTCCATCACAGTGTTATTTGAACTAGACACCTCCAACTTTCTACGGTGAAACAAGAGTTTTCAGTTTCATTGAACAGTGTTTGAGGGCTTCCAACTTTGCTAGAGGTCTCGTTTTGATCGACCTTCCCATGTTTTGCAAGTGCGTCACATCTTTCTCAGTTGAATATTCATTTGCAGGTGGGGTGGCTTTTATGAAATCCTGGATTGAATGCCCCCCGATCAGGCAAATGAGGCTTATGCTTATTGTTAGATGAGAAGGGCGCTTTGACAGAATGTTGGCAAACCCCTCCCCCCCACCACCAACCCCTTCCTCTCTATGCAGCTCATTTTGTACACGGCAGGCTGACAGTTGTGAAGGAACAGGCCTAAGGGAATGCAGCACACGCGTCTGATGTTGTATCTTCTCGGTCCAGCACTTGTTCCTTTGGAGCTCGGCTCCAACCAATCTCGCTCCCCCGTTGCTCGCAAGACCCTCAGGGCCCACTTTGATCTCCCTGAGCAGGACAGCGGTTCAAGCATCTTGTAATATTTCACTGTTTAATCCATCAGATGTGTTTGTCTCAGCAATAGGCTAATGAACATGTCTATCTCGGGCCTCTCTTTGCTTCTGAACTATGATGCGAGGGGAAAATCGGTTGGGATGACTTCAATCCTGCTGACATTAGATTGTAAGTTTTACAGGATGTTGTTCTAGGGTCAAACTGGTGGCATCATCAAACCTTTGCTTGAATGTATAGGCAATGTATTAAAGTTCATAGGGTTCTTTTCTGGCTGTAGATTGGCTATGCTTGCAATTTCTGCCATGTAATACAAATCTCTCACTCCGACCACTCTGCTTATTTATAGGCTGTCGCCTTATTCTTGTCACCCTTTTACTGACTTTGCCATATTGTATTGACCAGCCTAGACGAAGATGGTTACAATTAACAATGAGCGGTGTGCCTAATCAGTCACTGGGAAGGCGACTAACGAAGTGTCTAATTCAGTCAAAAAATGCCAGTTGCTTTATTATTATTATTATTATTATTTTCCATTTATTGTTGACTTGGAGCCAAATTGTAGTGAGCAGCCTGGACAGAGATGCATATATCAAAAACAAACAAAGAGCAGATAAGCCAATTGAACAAAATCATTAGTATGAAAGATGAATTTATGGTGCAGGAGTTTGATTGCAGTAGTTGCCTAATTATCACCAAATTATTGTTGACTTCTCTATATTGTGCAGAGCAGCCAGGATATACATTTGAGTTGCTAGCAATGCTATGCTTGTGGAGTTAATCCACCGAGTTGAAGTGTCAGGAGATTTGCTGAAGTCTCGTGAGATTTGCTGACATCTTGTCTGACACAGTGGTTAATGGAAGACTTTGTGGTTTTCACAATATTCAGGGTTTTATTTTATTGTATTGGGGGGGAAAAGGATGTAGCTTCTTGAATCAGCATATTTTAGGTTGTGTCCCCCTTGGCAGACCACATCCAGCCTAATCCACTATACCCCCTCCAAATCCCCCTGTGGCTAAGATGCTAAGCCATCGAAGCAAAATGTCTCAACTAATTAGAGGCTTTAGAGCAAAGCTGTAGAAATGGATCATATGACTTGGGTTTTTTGTCTTCCTTCTCGTGTCTTTGCTTAAAATGGGTGTGCTTAAGAACCCAGTACCTTGTTACCCTGAAACAAGGGTGGCAAAAAGTGAGATGCAAATTTCCCATTTTGGTACTCGTTTTGGTTAATTGCTATCTATTTTAGCTGCAAAATAAAGGCATGTAAATATGTTGGGACCAACAAGGATGTTCTCAGACTATCCCGTAGATTGTCAGTTCTCATTTGTTTTTTTCACGGCGAGCACACTGGCCGACGCGAACCGACGGCCTCTCCTTGAAAGTATCTTGTGAACGTCAGTCCGTATTATTGACGCAGGCAAGCATGTAGAAGGGCCTCAAGGATGTCTGTCCATCTTCGATTGCAAGCAAAAAAATAATGCCGGACAAACAGGTCTGATGCCCCAATTTTTTATTTTTTTTCTTGGTGGCCATCACTTATCAGGTGTTGCACACATTTATACCTAGAAGTAGAGATGCACTGATCCCACTTTGCTTCATCTGATTTTGATGTCCTTTATTACACCTTGACTCTGTTTACCCAGTCATCACAGTCAGTGCAAAATCAAAAACTGTCTACGCTGATCAATAGAAAGCCAAGTATTTGGTTTTATTTTTCCCCACTGGTGGCAAAATGACACACCAGATCCTGTCTTGAGTTTGTGACTTTAATACAACTTTAGCCCCACTGGTTTTCAATCTTTAAACTGAACAGTTGTTAAATTTCAAAAGAGATGTCATGCCATTTTTCCCTACAGATGAAATAGATTTCATTTATTGATTTAATTCCCAGGGATCAGTAATTACAGAAGACTTCAACTGTCTAACACCCCTTTTCAAATCAGACGGTTTTGGGTGGCTGTCCTGTCACATGCAAATAAGCCACTGGTCACCCCATCTCCCTTTCCTGCTGGTTGTGTCGTACTGCTTTAAGTTACCCCGGTGACAGCTCACAATGAATTCTAGGAGAAACAGAAATATTGGCACGTAGGTAAGACAAATATGTGTTTTTCTGGCTGTGGCGGCTATGCTCGTGACTGCTGCCATGTTACGTTATAAAAATGGGGGCCCTTGGTTTACAACATAAACGCCTCACCTGTTGAACTCCTCCTCCTGCAGTCAAACCCTGTTAATGGCAATTGTGTTGTATTGTATTGTAATTCCGGTTAGGCCGCCCTTAGCGGTGGAAGAAAAATCCACAGAATCGCCGCACCTTTATATACTCCCTTTCTTGAGGAGCAATTTTTATGAAACAATAAAAATACGACAATATAACGAATGAACAGTTGGTTTAATTTTGCTACGATTAGTTTTTTTTTTCTTAAATTTCCCCTTTAAATACACATTGTGCATAGCAGCAAGATGTATTTGTAAACTGTATTATCTTATCCAGAAACATTTTCAGTGGTGCAATTTCAAGCACAATTCTAAATTTTAGTTTCAATTTCAGTCATTTCGCCGAAATTTTAGTAAATGTCAGTCTACTATAACTCACTTGTAACATTACTATGAGCCCTTCTATGTCATATAAACACAAGGGGCAGTTCTGCTCGCCACAGTAAGCTGCCTTGCGGCTCAAGCTAACCACTCCCCCAATGTCACAACAGTTAATTTGCTTTGTGAATGACATGGCTCCTAAAAGAAGTAAAGTTGCTTATAATATAGGGAAATGGTGATAAAAGTAAGATATGAGTGCCAGTGTGTGCGTGTCTGTGTGTAAGCCATGTCATGAAAAGCTAAACTCAACTTTATAGAGCACTTTAAAACAACCACCGCTCCAAATGCTGTACATGGTGCAAAAATTGACGGCAAAGTATTGCATGTGAAAGTCCGGTCTTGGAAACATACTTATCTTTCTGGCCAGTAGCTGCGTTGAGGATTCACTTTTATGTTTTTGAACTTTAAAACAAAGATGTGTGAAAGATAAACATCTCAGTTATAGTGGATTTTTAGAAAAGTATTTACTGTAAGGAGATGTTTGTTTTCATTGAACTATAAGACATGCAGCTGAGCCTGGGAGCTCCCTGCACTTTTTTTTTGATTTTGTGTATTTTTTTAAGATCTAGAAAAGCTTTAACATCTAGTAAATCACAAAAGTTGTTTGATAAACATGGTCTTAAAGGCATTTAAACGAAGTCAAGTGTTGGAATTTTTATTTTCACCATTTTACCCCTTTTTTCTACAAATAAATACCGGCTTCAAATATCGGTTATCAGTCGCCTTGACTACGAATAATCGGTATTGGTATCGGCCCTGAAAAAAGCGTAGTGGTCAATCCCTAATTATCATTACTGACATTATGAATATTTTATAGTTTATTAATGTTTTGAAGTTTATATGCCACTCCCTCCGGCTGACGTTTGTCATAACGAAAGCTAGTTAATTTTCTGTTTCCAGTTTCAGTCCTTTTTACTCTGAAGCGTAGTAACAGAGACACTTATTAAATTGCCTGCTATTTTGCTGTTCAGACTTTTACGTGATTCCAGCCAGATTTCTGTGAAAAGTGTACTCGATCACCCAAGCATCTAATTCCGATGTTTTACGATTACATGTCAGCCTAAAGTTCGCTTCGCAATTAGCTTGGCTTCTCCGTCTTTCCTCATCATCCCTTTGATGCTTGTCAGAAGTGTAGCTGATTTGCCATCAGGGAGGCGATTATTACCGACTTAAAAGTGACTCTGCAACGCGTTTAGCGGCACTCATCTTGTTCCCCAAAAATATCACGACCCAATATTTCACCAAAATGGAGCATAATTGCTTTTTTTTTTTTTTTCTATCCAAGTCCATGAGCTTGGGTATACTGACTTCTGCAAACCTTCAAATCAAGTTGTGGCGATATTTCCAGGATCATTTGCCTCCTTTTCCGTCTTTGCTTGATCAACCTGACACTAGCAGATGGATTTCCCAGGCGACTTTTTAGTTTACAAGTAATGGGAATCCAGAGCATAACAAATGGCAGTGTCCGTAAAGAGCTGGGTCAGCGGGGGTTGCAGGAGATCCTACATTCCCTTCTTGTCAAAGTCTCACTTGAAACGTGTGCAGAATTGTGTCTGTATCCGTGGTCAGATTACAGGACCAGGTCTTCAACCAACCATCGGTGGTAACACTTTTTTTTTTTTTACTGTCTCCACACATTTTGTAACGCTATCTGTCCCTTTTTACACTTGAAAGGTCAAGGCACGTTTTAGCTGTTTACTTGTCTGCTCTGATTATTGTCAACACAAGTGGAAGGCTCAAGTCATTTAGCGTCACTATCACTTGGAAATTCAAGCACCATCACAATGGACGATGAAGGTTAGCATCGATGAATAAAAAGGTTAATATTATATTTTGAAGGTATGCACCACAGAAGTGAGATAACCACATAAGAGGAAATCCATTTTATGCTAACGTCACTATCCGGGGTAATGAATGGCATGGAAAAAAATGTCTCCTGTCCATTTTGTGACTTATCAGGCATTTTAGAACGGTGATTAGTTTCAATTTACTTTAGTTGTATTATTCATTGCCGTTTTATTGTTTGTTAACCTTCAAATATTTATTTTTATCCCGATGAAGCCTATGGACTGTTTAGAGGTTATCCAAAATGTCCGCATATGTACAAAGGCTGATAAATATATGCTAATAGTTGTTAATGTTGTGCACTGGCAAGTAGCTGACGGAGAGGCTGGAAATTAGTTTACTTAAGGATTAAATTAATATGACAACTTAGTCACTTACCATTTGGGCCAACTAGCGCTGAGTTTTTTTGGCATGTTTTGCCCCCAGAGAGTTTTTCCCCATTCCTTCACTTATATTATTTAGTTCCCTTTTTTTTTTTTTTTTTACTTACTTAATTTAAATTGCCAATTAAGCTGGGAGTGTGTGACATGTAGACTAATTTGCATAGTCACTCACGGGGTGGGTTTTACTTCAGTGGCGGACATATTTCACGGCTTAAATCGTCCATGTGGCCTCACAATTTCAATATGTATCTGCATATGCGCTGCTGCATTGGTGGAATTAATCAATAGACTGCAAACTGGCACATAAAACCTACTTTAAATAATGTATTTTTACATAGTCCTTTTTCATTGTCACTGTGTATACAATACACCATTTACAGCACAATAAGAGCACAGTTTTGCTAAGACCTCCAGCGATAAACGTGTCCTAGATGTAGCCTTTATTTAGTATCATAAATCAATGCTGTCAGACAAATGAAACAAAGTAGCAACTTTTTTTTTTTTTTTAATGCTGTTCGCCAAGCTCATTCAACCTTTTTTGCCGATTCCCCAGTGTGTTGTAAATCTTTGGAATGTAGGTCTAAGTCATGGGGAAAAAACTGGAACAAAATCTAAGAATTAGATTTAGAACATGTATATTATTTGTGAACTGAACTGCAGATGAAAGGGAGGGCTTTGTTTGCACCAACAAGGGAAGTGTCTAAAGGTACGGCTAAATTCATGGTTCGTTGGTTTTGAAGTCACGGTTGAGAAACATAAAAGTGGTTATTTGTTTTGTAAACAGGAAACGTTTTAATGACATTTAAACTATACTCTCGGGGACACAAGTTGGAATCTGTTATTATGCGTTAGCTCAGTTGCTATGCTAACGTAGCATCCTAGCACTTATTTATTTGATAGTGATAATGTATGTTGCCAAAGTGCAGTTCGTCATTTAAATGTAAGTTGCAATGCTTGTCCGCATGCAACCTTAAACAGTTAGCAAAAGCGCATCACAATCAATGGTGAAATGCAAAATATTTCGACTGCCTAACGACAAAACCCGCTGGAAGACAAGGCCGCAAAAGACCTAGTATGACTGCCTCGTCTTCCGAAGTCCTACACCGCTGTTTTGATGAACAATAAAGGATTATTTTTATTTTTAACATTATAAGTATTTTTTTCTGTGCTCTCTAATTTTCTTCTTCTTTTCATTTTGTGTAAAATATCACGTTTTATGTATTTATTTTACATTGTTGTTGCAGTTGCAAGACAAGTAAAAAAAAAAGTTATTTGTAATAGTTTGAATGTTTTTCTCAATAAAAAAGTATCAATACGAGTACTGTTAAAGTATCGTATCGATAAGTAGCACCGTTACCAGTAGTAGTATTGTTAAAGTCTTAACGATATCCATTCATGGTCAAGAGTCTACTGTAACGGTAATTGTCGTTAAAAACGTCATTTTCACACTGTCATCTTGAAAACCTCTCAAGGAGCTGGTTTATTTTGTAAGAATCCAAACTTAAATTAGGTTCTGCTGTTTTGCTTTGAGTTTAAACTCCGTTTGTGATCATGAGCCTGAAGTCACAGCTCAAAGTCAATTCAATAAGCCAAATTTGGTAAGAAACTAAATGAAACGTAACGTACAATATACACTGGAAAGATGAAATGTTGAGCTTGGTGGTCAGGTAATTTGTTTCCCACACTGCAGTTTCTTATGAATAGCGTTTTTTTCCCCCCTTGCCTTTTATTCACGCCTCAAAGAGCTTTCTACTCCAAGATACATTGTAAGATTCTCTAGTGATGAGCCACAGAGGGCTTTCAATGTTCCTCTTGGCTCTCTTAAGTTGAGATCTGTACTACCTTGTTCATTCACCCCCCTGGTGGATCTCGCTTTTCTAAAGACCAGACGCTTTCAATCTGGATTTAATGTGTCAGAAACTCCAGAGGTAGGTATTAGAACGTGCAAGTTAAATAGGGAGGCTGGAAGTGCCTTTTCTTCACCCATTAGCAAGCTCATGAACCCACTCGTCCTTCCCTCATGAATGTATGAGGCAGCAATGCTATAATAAGAAGCTTTGTGTTGAATTTTTCATCCCCGTAATTATTTTGGGTCTTACTTGACGTCCATTTGTCATCCCCTCAACTCTGCCTGGTTAATGGAGAGAGGAGTGGTTCGGAGTTCTTGTGAAGCTCAATAGATTTAGAAAACATGGACGTGTGTCGTTATTAGCTCCCACATTTATGAACAGCCTCACTACTGTGTATCAGTAATGTTTGGTGCCCAAAAATGTGTTTATCCAGGGACTTTTTCCTTTCTTTTTCCATTGATACCATTTTCTTTGGCCAACACTGGACTATTATCTTGTGGATTGTCAAGCCGTCGTCTAAGGAAAGCACCCCATGTTGAAGTGAAATGGCATGAGTGATGGATTACTCCCTTCACTAGGCAGGCTTTTCATCTCTCACGTGAATGTCCACCACTGTGTGAGGATTAGTTGGGTATAAGGAATGTGTTTTTACTTGGAGTTTTCTTTAAGAGTTCTATAGTTCATGCTGAAAAAAGATGGAATAGGTCTAATATTGCTGGGCAAGTTCACATGCCCAGCCAGGATTGAGCTTGAAATATTTTTTTCAGTAACATAACAATCTGTTTTGGGTTTTAAGGTCATGGTAGGATTCGCATTGGGTATATTAAGACTGTGTTTCCCAAACGTTATTGAGCTAAAGTACATATACACACACAAAAAAATGCACAGCACACCACCAAATAAAAAGATCTTGTCTCAATTTCCTCACAAATGCACTTACTCATTGAATGTGTTTACACGCAGTCAATGTTCGTGTTAAGGTCAAAATCCGATTTCTAAAACATTTGGAATAACCCGTTTACATGTGCGTGAGGCGACAGAGTTACTGCCGCATTTGAATAACACGACTCAAGTGCCGACACATCGACATTGTGACGCAAATAGACGTAATTTCCGCTTGTTACATGCTACCGTCAACAAAACACATGCGTGTCACTCACCGTACTCACCGTACGAATGAAGCAGACAGTTTCCTCCTGGCTTAAAAAATGTGGTGTCGTACTTATTCTAGCTTTCGCTATGTTTCGTTTATCACTAATTGTGTATTCCCACAAACATCGCACATACAAGCACTACAAAACTGAACTACAAAAACCAAAATTCCTTGCAGTTGAGCATGCGCAGAGTATCCCGTGCAATCAGGGAATTATGATGGGCATATACATCTCATGGTCTGTTCTTGTTGTGGTCATGTTTTGTTTTTGTTGTTCCCGGTTGCTCCAGTAGGGGCAGTAGGTGGATCCGCTGCAAAGCACCTGTTCACTATCTTAATCAATGAAGTACTTAAGAACTGCCATGCACACAACTCACTGTCGGATTATTCGCTTTGCTCATGTCTCTGATCCCAAGCTGTCGAATTTTCTAGACTCGTCTTGTTATCTCCTGTTTGCTCCCTAGTACCCTTCCTTGGTTCATGTAAGTAGTTTTGTAAATTAAATCTTTACTAGGTTTGTATTATACTCGTTTTGGATCATCTTGTTCTTTGGCAACAAGCAATTTTGGTTCTCGTTTTTTCCCTGTCTTTTGCAAGCGCTTTGGTTTCCTACATTTTTCCCTGGTCCTTTATACCAGCGTTCTATGTTGTACTTTGTTGGTCTGGCCATATTTTTGTGTAAATAAATACTTTTTTGTTCAAATTCTTTTGGCGTTGGCATTTTTAGAATCCACCTTATTCTGGTATTTACTGGAACCTGACAATAAATGCGCACATATTCAGGTTAGAAAAAGAGTAACCAAGGCATGATATTTGGAATTTTAAAAACCTGAATAAGGGCATATTCGGATTATTGTGCGCATTTACATGGCTTTTAAAAACCCAAATACTGCCAATATTTTGGTTATAAGTGGGTTATTGACTCAATGTAAATGTAGTCATTGGCTTTGTTTTTTTTTTAAACATAAAGCTCATATAGTTGCAGGAATTACAGAAAGACACATGCATAACACCCCCCCCCCACACACACACACACACAAACACATACATAGATCAAATTTTCCCTCGAATAAAGTGAATTTGAATAATTTCCCGCGCAACACCTCAGGCAATGATCTCAGGCTTTCCCTTTAAGGACAGTACAACATTGATGGTCTTCTTTTAGGAAATGAATGATGCAGACGCGTGCAACAATAAGAGTTTGAACAGAGTGATTTATGTTATAAAAAACTTGAATTTGACTTGTTATTGCTTTGTCTCCATCTGAAGAGCCCAGGTAGTGGTTGTTTTGTCTCTAGATGTTTTCTTGCTGTTTTAAATGGGTTAACAAATTTGACGTACTGCCAAAACCATATAACTAGCTGTGATGACTGCTAGCTAGAGGTTGAACTACAACTGTATTTGTTGATGCAGTAGACTGGTGATGACAGATCCCATTCCCGACTGATGTTTCGTGTGGGAACTTGGTATACCTCTGAATTGTGTCAAATATTATGACTACAAGGTAACAGTAACGCTCTACAAACACCTCCCTGTTCCCTCTCTGTTACCCATTGTCAAAGATTGAGTACTTACTTTATTCGGTCTATATTTTGCGTCATTTAAATTCTATTTACTGTCCTATGACCATTAAGAATGTTAAGATGTGACAAAGTATTCAGAGGTGGGGATTCCATCCCTAGGTTGGACAAAGCAAGGATGGAGGTAGGTTTTCATTCGTCCCTCTAATCGTCCCTAACCGGCTCAAGTCCCGGCTGGCGTGATGTGTTGGGTTCTTTTACCGACGGACTGATGGAATGTAAGAACAGAAGCGCTTCAACAGGACAAGGACGGACGGGGTCGGAGGATGATAATTTTTATGAATAAGAATGGAGGGACGAGGACAGAACCCAGGCAAAAAAGTGCCCAGCTCTGAAAGTATTGCCTGGGTGGGTAGTAAAGCTTTTATTATAGACTTTAAGGAGTTTACATTTCCGTTGTTTTGGAGTGAATGTGGAAGTTCAACAGTTCAGGGAACAATTTTAAACCTGAGATGACTTGTAATGCAAGACTTGCTAACAGCTCTCCGATGTTAAAGTTAATTGGTCCCTGTAACTTTTCCCGTGTGTTGACGAAACATGTTTGGAAAAAAACAAGGCGTCATCAGAACACAGTATACAATGGAAAAGACCCTGTGAGGATTTTTGGGAGGGTGCGAGCCACAGCAAGGTGGGTTCTTCACTTCGGTTGAAGTGGAATTTGTTAGTGACACGGAGAAGGTGTGATGCTGCGGAGTGTTAAATCAGCAGTTGACACTTTCCACTGTAGCCAGTCAGCCAACTTGTCTTCTTGAGTGCCGGTGTCTTATCGTCAGGTCGAGGCAGAAAAATATAGAGGGGGAAGCATCCGGAAGGCAGGCTTGTCAGAGACTGAGAGCGTCGACATTTGACTGAGGCGGCACCGCTCCCTGGGGCTCGACCATGCCGCTAAAAGCCTTCCTCGTTTCTCTTCTCGTGCACAGCTGATATGCGACACAAGCCCGTGACCCCTGTTTGCATTTAATCAGAATGCATTGCTGCTGTTTTGTTTTCACGGTGCTGTCAAAAGCTTAATTTGTCAACCCAATGGTGTTCTTGCGGTAATGCAGAAGACAGAATCAAACCTTTTTACCTGGTTTGACAACAGTGTTTACCATCCAGTAGTCAGACAAGTCACACTTTACATTAGAAAAGAAACTCACAACACACCGTGAGACAAAAATGTCACAAAAAGTACGAATACTGGAATAATATTCATCTCGTCTGAAATTACTTACAAATGACTTGAGGTGCATATACAGGTTTATTGTCTGACATCTATTGGAAAATGGAAATACTGGAAAATGAAATACTTAAATTGTCAAACCTCGCTCTTGTACTTGTAAGAAGATTAAGGCAGCGAAGGCGTGGTCACTCTTTATCCGCATTTGTCACTTCCTGTTGGTGCTCCGAGCGCTGATTTGCTAGCTAACAGCCAATCAGAGTGACCAAATGCCACGACTCACGCCGCCTACCAGACGCTTCCTAGCGGGTTACGACACTACGACGGTGGTCACTACACCAATCAGACCCCAACATCCTGTGGAGGAACCTGATTTTGGCTGCTTGTATCGGTGTTCCAATTCTTTTGATCACAACTCGCAGCTCGTGAGCAACGGTGAGCGTAGGATCGACTGGTAAATTCAGAGCTTTGCCTTTCGGCCCAGCTACTTCTACAGACTCAGCATCACCGCAGGAATAGAACCATTGAGAGTTAAAGATTGTGGCTTGATGAAGCCAATGGTATCACATCATGGTTTTATTTTTTATGTATTTATTTATTTTGGTATGCTACAGAGGCAAGTTACTACACTGAATAAAATGGCTAATGGACAGCAATTAATAACTTGCACTCCAGCCAAAGAACTTACTCTGTAAATAATCACATTGCAACTTGGCTTCTGGCTATTGGACATAATCGCTAGTGATATTTGCTTTGGGCAGTGTGTCAGACTTGTTTGAAACGGTTTGAAAGTTGCAAGGGGCAAGCACAACTTCCAGTAGAATTTAAACAGTCTCTCATGGGCTCTGCAGATGGTGCCAAAGCAATAACAAATGCCGTTGGTGTTTTTATAGCTTAATTCACCTTGCCTGAATCCTTGTTTTCCTTTACAGAAGACAGACTATTGATCTTGAACTTTCCTAATAAGATTGAACATGTTATTTACATATATTATTTTGTAATTTTTTAAATTTATTTTATAGTGTAATTTATTTTGCTACAGTATCTGGAGAATTTAGTACTGATGGTTTCATTTTAGATTTCATTGGCTCTCGGTTTACGACAACATATGATGTTTCGTGGTTACGAACGGCAAGCATTTGTAAAGACCTTGACTAAATGACAAAATGTTGTCACGCAGCACAAGAAGGCTTGATCAGTTACCGGCACACTTGATATGTTTTATAAAGCATATATGGCCTACTAGTGTTTTTCGTTAAGGTATTTATGGTAATTACGACTTTATGTCGGTTGATGATTATTGATGGCAGTATTCCGACTTGAAAACGAGTTAAGGAGCGGAACGCCGTTGTAGGCCTGTTCCCGCAAAAGACAAAGTATTTTAATGTTTAGCATTATGTTAACTTCTCAAGCCCAATGTGAACCGAACTGTGGCCTTAAAACAAAGTTACGTACTGAACCATGAGATTTAGCTTAACGTTCTTCCTCGCTGAGTAACTGTTTTGTATCGGGGCTGAGGTTCTGTACAGTAAATCGGTGTGAAAGTAAGAAGGCGATTGAGCCCCTGCTTGGCTTTGGGAGTAGGAGGTGTATGCCAATGAAGGTCACCTGCTAAGATGCGTTTGGATAAATGGGAACCAACATCCATATCATCGATCGCTAACTTAGCCTTTGAAGTTGTATTGTCTTGCCCCGGAGCCTTTGTCTCAGATGCTGGCTGTGTGCCTCACCGCCTATTGGGAGTATCCTTAAAGCGGGAGCAGCCATTATCTCTGCATTACAGCTGTGCAAACAAGAGGTGTGTGGTGCGAAATGATGTTATGCCACTTTTGTCACCATCTGTAATACATAGTTCACCTTAAAAGTGCGGCCCGCCTTGAACACGCAAATGTGAGCTGTTCGGTCTCCATGGGGAGCAGGGGTAGGGGGCCAGAGGGCAGGGAGGGGGGCTCGGTTCCTCGCCGGTGCTTCATTTCCTCGTTTTAATTGGGCTATCTAAATGCATCCCCAGTTTGTCAATACCCACTGGGGTGCCTGATAAAAATGATTTGTCTCGTGCATTCGGCGGCATACTCTCCGCTGTTCCCCTCGGAGGGTTGCTCGCCCCAACGTCTGTCAGTGGCAGAGTGTAATTTAGAGTGTGCGTTGCTTTTGATTTTCAATGAGTAGTGGGTAAAGATGTGCGCCGCTCTGTCACGCCCCCCCCCCCCCTGCCTTTTCAACTTGTTTCCCTTCCCCTGCACTCTTTAACCTGTTACCTGCGAGTCAATATAAGCAAACGAGGCACACCCCCATCTGTGTGTGGAGGGGGAACAATGACACAATATGCATATGTATGTTTATATGGATATAGCCCAGCAATTACCCTGACATTTTTTACCATTGTCCTTGTCTTCTCACACACATCCTGTCACCATGCAAACTTTCCTGAATGATGCTGGAGTTGTGGTTATCAGCAGACAGCACAGGCAACATAGTCAAGGTTCAACGCGTTTACCCATGATCTTCTGGATCGTAGATTTTTTTTTTTTTTTATCAATATAATCTATCTTTCTTTCACGGGTATGTAAAGTTCTTGCAGGACTTAAACTGAACACGTTATTTGTTTTTGAAAACTCTATTTCAGTCAGCACGAATCTAAAGTCAAACAGTAAAACCCATATCAACAGAAAAAAAATTCTGAAATGCAAATGGTGCTTGAGTTTCTCGATCAACAGTTAGTACAAATTTTACGAGCACTGAACAGGTACTTCATTCAGGGTTGGAGGATTAAATGGAAATATCTGGTTTTGCTCAAGCATCAGTTTCAGCACGGGAACCCCTGTAGTGGGAATCTATCTTAATTTGTACATCACTCCCAATAGTTTACCTCATTCTTAACTACAGTCCGACGCTTATCTGTAGGTGCTACATGCTTCCTGCATGGCAGTCTCGAGGGAAATTAGCTAACACGTTGACAAGAGCAGTAGCCAAGTGTCGGTCAATAGGAATTCTGGCAGGCCGAGGAGTGTGTGTGTGTGTGGGGGGGGGGGGGGGGGAATAACAGGTGTTGCCCAGCTGTGTCTTGGGCCGTGATGACATAGCACTCATGTTAGGAGGCCATCAGCAACAGAAGCAGCAGCACACTAACTTTCACAACTTGCTGTTTATGACACAGGTCAGCATTTTTCTCTCTGGCACCCATCCACAATTGCGGAAGGGAAGAAACAAAAAAAGCTCATTCGAATCATGTCCATTTCCCACAGGAATTTTAATGTTATTGTTCCAACACAGAGGTGATGAATGAAGTGTATATTTAGTTCTTTTTAAATGAAGCAGAATAAAATGAGTGATAAAATGCCTTTTCCTTCTGTCTGCCTCTCACCGACGCCCGACCCCGCCTGACTCTCTAGGAGGCTTTATTCCCTGAACCGTGAGAGAGTGTTTTGGCAGACTGGACTTGTTAGGCTTGCACGGACAGTGATATTGATAAAGATTCACCCCCGTCCTGCCGCCTCCAGCGTATTCTCTTCCCATCAGACGATGACTGTAGCCCTCTACTGCCGAGTAGAGCTGTTTGGCTCGATCCAGGTGTTCATCAGCCTCGGTGAGCTTTCAAGCATTGTTTCCCTACCGGCTTGAATCGCACTACTGAGGCCATCAAGCTCCCTTCAGATTGAAAAGGTTGTCACCCCTTTTCAGTGTTGCGGAATGAGCGGGGGATGGGTGCTTGTCACAATGTTATAAATTCATTCTTTGTCGAGGGGGTTGGTGGTGGTCTTTGCAAGCCTATTCAAAAGTGGGGGGTGGGGAAAGTAGTAAAAGGGCCTCGCTCAAGACAATAGTTTTCATTTAGCATTTTAGCAATGATTGCGGTGGTCTCTCTGTGTTGGCCGTTTTTACTTGTCAATGAAGTCACTAGTGATCATATTTGTTGCTTGTTTCTGCCCCAAAACACTGAATTTGCATAATAGTATTTCTTAAAGTAATTGCTACTTGTCATAGTTAACCGCAGTACTGATCTATGTAACACCAAAGCCGTAGAAAACAAAGTCTGGACAGTGACATGCGCTGCCCTCGTCACTATGCAATGCAACGTAATTGACTATTTCACACAGAAATATATACATATGTATGTATGTTAACATTGGATTATCATCATGGCCAGTTGATAAATTAGAAAAGAAATAAGGTACGATTAGTAAGACATAGTTTTTTTTTGTTGTTTTTTTTTTAATTTATTTATTTTTCAACCAAGGCCTTGAGAAGAGGGCAATCATACTGTTTGTTAAAAAATATAATGTTTGACACAAAATAGATTAATTATTCATCTGTTTGAAGTACCTCTCACGGGCGTCGTCTGAAAGGAGTTTTTCCCCGTGCCTGCGTGGGTTTCCTCCGGGTACAACCATGTTGTCCACCATTTTGCCTAAATCTTCCAAAATTCAATGGCAATGTTTGACAACATGGCGTCCATAAATCATGTGACATGTGACAGTTTAACCATTAACACAGAAGTATCGTGAGTTCAAAGAGTGGCCAATCTTTGTTAATTTGTCTTTTTATTCGGACATGAAATCTATTATTATTATTCATTCATTCATTCATTCATTATCCCTACCGCTTCTCCTCACAAGGGTCGCGGGCATGCTGGAGCCCATCCCAGCAGTCTTCGGGCAGTAGGCGGGGGACACCCTGAATTGGTTGCCAGCCAATTGCAGGGCACACAGAGACAAACAAACAACCGCACTAACAATCACACCTAGGGGCCATTTAGAGTGTCCAATCAACTTACCATGCATGTTTTTGGAATGTGGGAGGAAACCCACGCAGGCACGGGGAGAACATGTAAACTCCACACAGGGAGGCCGGAGCCGGGATCGAACCCACGACCTCTGAACTGTGAGGCGGACTAGCTAACCAGTCGACCACTGTGTCGCCCTATTATTATTATGATTATGATTATTATTAGGATTATTATTATTGTTGTTGCTATTGTTATTGTTATTATTGAAGAGTAATGCAACAATAACAGTTTAAAAAGATGAGTTATTCCTGTGCTATAATGACAGCAATTACATTTATTTTTGCTTGGGCTTCATGTGACGCTGCTTAAATGCTGTTAGAAATTGCACTGCTGTAGTTTGCAACCATTTTTCAAACAAGTTAACAAGGTTTACATTCTACCAAAAGTGTGTCGCTAGTCTCACTGCTTTTTCTTTGTGCTTCAATGTGGACTGCCTGTTCCTTTCTTAATTTTATGTTCCGTGTGAGAACGCTGTGCTTCACTGTACCGTACTGAATAATTTAAAAGAGTGGGAATTCATGTTCCGTTACACCTCTAAAACGGGGGTCCTCAATTTAAGACTGTACCGACATACGGCGTTTCTAGGTTATCAATGGCATAAACGGCAATGCATTACTTTGTGTATATGTTGTCAAGCGGTACAATAAGGCACAGTTAGCTACTTCGACTTAAGTTACTAGACTTAGTATTTTTATACTTTGCTACTGTGTTAACGTGAGTCAATGATCGACTACAGCACTTTCTGGCTTCAAATTCGGTTTACATCGCGACCGTGCGAACGGAACTCCGTTGCAAACCACTCCTACATACAAGTCTCTTAACAAACAGTTCAGTATGTGTGTTCCCTCTGCTGGCTTCAAATATACATACTTTGTATCTACGAAAGCTCATATACTGTAGAACACCAAAGTGGGGGATGGATTGTAGTTTACCATACAAATTTGTACAAAAAACAGTATGGGGTATTGTTGAGTTGCAACCATTGTCCATTGGTGTAGTGGACAAGTGCTTTACAATACAATTTCTCATGGATAACATTAAGCAGTTGTTGAGAAGTAGTTGTGTTATTTGTAAATTCACGAGAGTTACTTGCATTAACAACAAAATGAGGGCATGAGATGCCGGAACGCAATTAACTGGTTCCGCAGTTGACCTACGCATTTCAGTGCTACTCGGGGACAGTTTTGGCTGACCGTTAAGAAATGATGACAATTACCCATGGGAATGTTGCGGACATTGATTGCCCCGATTGTGAAATCCTGGTGGTTCTGATTGTCTCTGAACACCTGTCGATACTATTTCCTTTTACCGTTTATGGGGGTGAGATCTGATCGTCAATTTGATTGTGAGTGAACATGACATTTGACTACACTCAGCACACCTACGCTGTTTACATCCTCTGCGAATGTGTTCCTTTTCTTCTTCTCTCAGGGGTGCGTGGGTGCTAATTGTTCTCCAGAAGTTTCCCTTGCACAGCCGTGTCTTTGTAATGCGATGACAGGGTTCCAAAATTCTGTACCGGTTGTCCCCCCCGCCACCATTTTCAGCAAATAGTTGCGATGTACGATTTTACGAGTTTAAATGAGCAGTATTATATTGTCACGCAGAATAGGCGCTGAAATTACAGTTTAATCAGATGACCCATATCCTGTTTTGTTCAAAGCCAGAGTAAAAAGTTTGAGATAAAACAATTGCTGCTCTTGCTGCATGTGCACATCTGCAGCCTCCAGTGAAATTAAGCTGTCGCTCATTGTTAGCGACGCGGAGAAATGTAGAACACATTGCACTTCGCCATTTTCCGCTGTGGAGTTTAAGCCTAGGAGACATTCGACATTACCGCTTAGCGGAAAGCCATCATAAGCAGTTTGAATCTTTTAGTTGACTTATTTAAAAATGCTGTATTTTGTCGGTAGTGCTGCACCGTTACTACGATTGAAGGGAGACAAACATGGCAGATAACGACTGTTAAAATAAAACAAAAAACCCCAATTAAAAGTTGCTTGTCTCCCTGCAGTATTGTTCTCACGGGCATAGTCTGCCGTCTAGTGGACGCCCATTGCCTTATTTTGCAATAATTATTTTTATTGCAAAATACCGCAATAAGAAGTGAAAATGTGCAACAAAACCCAATAGTATTGTGTGATTACACAATCTTGAATATTGACGTGATGTCCCCTAGTTTGCTCCAGACTGCATCATCATCATCATCTTCATCATCACATCACGACGGTGGCTTCTGGCAGCTAAAAGCTTACAAAACAGTTGTAAACAATTCAATCCACTCATGATACTCTCAGCCGGGAACTGGATGTGCATAGGAAATTAGCCAGCTAATGAGCTTGAAATAATGTCAGGCACGGATGCTTTTTTGGGGGGTGGGGGCGAACCGACGGAATGTAAGGACGGAAGCGCTTTAAAAGGACGAGGACGAACGGGGTCAGAGGACGATAATTTTTATGAATAAGGACGGAGGGACGAAGACGTAAGGGTACACAGATCACGGAGAGAGGGCGGACCGGCAAAAAAGGGTAAAGTGCTCAGCTCTGCATAACACGCAATACACAAAAATGTTTTTTTGCTAGCTCCGACAGCCTGGTGACCAGAGTACCCAGGTAATGGTGAGTTACTTAGTGTTAGGGCTAAACGGAGATCATATCTGGTGTTAATTCCCTTCTTCTGTTTTTGTTTTTGTCGACTTCGCCATATTGCACTGAAGCAGCCAGAACTGACACGAGGACCACTTTGTTTCGGTATGCTACCGCTATACATTACAGTCAGTTCTTATTCTCCTGTTTTATGATCATCATTACTTTTTGTCTGCTGATATCTGTCTATGGTGCCATTAAATAAAAAGCCAAGGAAAAAGCAAAGCGAATCCTTTTGAGGATAGTTTCCCCCCCCCCCCCCAGACCAGTTTGATTGAATTTTGAATGGGACGATTTCAAGGGCATTTGCCTTGAGCTTGTACTGTCTTATATTCATACTATTTTTTATTGTTGTTATCGATTTAGCCATATTGTGCTGTACAGCCAGGACGGATACACTTATAATTCTTTATTCGCCATGCTATGCTCTTCTGTGGTGATGTCATACCACTACTCATTAAATTGAAACTGATGTCTGAGTATATTTGGGGTCTGGCATTGTTCAACCACTGGAATGTCGGAATAACTAAAATATGGTGAATATTATAGTCTTTTATCCATTATGAAATCCCCAATCTTGCATGATATTATGAATGGCATCATCTGCAATCATTTGTCTTGGCTGTGACTTGCAGTGTCAGCAATGTCACTGATTAAAAACAAAAAAAAAAATCATTACATGGACGGGGGAACATGGTTGAAGTATTGCCGGATGAGCCAAGTTACAGTCCACACAGTATTACCGGGATAAATGAGCAAACTTCCCTCAAGGTCCCGAGGCCGTGTGATCTATTAAGGCGCTGTCGTCTCGGATGGCGAATCTCACAGAGCAAGGGAATTTTGGAAGGCGAGAATGGTTGTGCTGACATCCTCCTCTCGGTGCCATCCCTCGTCCTTGTAGGACAGAGGAGGGAGGAAAAAAAGAGCACCCGGAGGCTGACTTGGCTGTTCCTTTGAGCTCTGTCATAAATCCCGCTGAACATTTTTGAACATCTGTTGTGGATGATTAGCTCCGTGGCTAGCAGAGTTTGACCACAGGGAGTTGGTATGAGTGTGATTGGGGATTGTGTGTGTTGGTGCGCACACTTGAAACCCTGCTGAATTTAAGTATTATTTTGCATATTTTTCCCTTTCAACCAGTGTTAATGCAAATGTGATTGTCAGGAGCAAAGTTCTTGCATTTATACATTTCTGCCAGTAGGGTGCACCTATTAATCTCTTCAGGTGGGGTCTTCATCACACCTGTGACATTTGGACAAGCGGTGTCCTTGAGTTGAGTTCTTTGGATTTTTGTGACTCATCAAATGTCACCGCCGGGGAATGCCTG